>NC_080682.1:55495780-55601614 GCF_030445035.2 Dasypus novemcinctus
GTTCTCACTACAGGATGCCAGCTGTATGAAAGACAAACCAATAAGAACAATTGTTGCCAGAGTGATATGGGTAGAACATTAAAAAAACACAATTGGCTTCATGGGCCGCTCCTATGGATGGTCAACGTATGTGGTATTGAAAGCCCAAGTCCTGCCCACTCTCAGCAAATGTCCTAGGGCCTATGGGAGAAAGTTCCACTGCTATTTTATTCACTGGAGAAGACCTCCCTGCCCCCTCCCCCCCCAGGTACCCACTAAATACCCTTAGGTTTTTCTTCCTGATTCATAGTTTTGTCTTAACATCTTCCTTAACTGGGCCACCACTGTGGCAACAACTTACAATCAACCAGATTGTTGGGTGTGTGGATATGTGCCAGCATCCTGCAGCCCTGGGTCTCCCCTGGAATATCTTTCCCTTATCTTAGATGAATTGGAATAATTGGCTAAAGACTGCAAATAAGAGCCATCCTTCTAGGTGGCAACTCCCAGAGCCCTCAGACACCTATAATTACTAGTAGTCATTTGCTTATCTTGTTAATACTGTCGCTGTGGCCTTTTATCACAGTACCACTGTTTATATACCTCACTCCTCCCACGCTCAGAGCTTCATGCAGAAGAGGTGGCAGAGAGATTGTAAAAGTTGGAGGATGGGGTGGATTGTGGGATATATGACTTCGCATTTTCTCCCCAAGTCTTTCTGCTCTTTCCCCCTCCCCAAATTGCAGCAACATTCCTGAGTAGTTAAAAAGCCAGTCTCTCTAACCCCTGACTGATGAGTAGATCTTGCACGGGAAGACTTTCAAGCCATTCTTCCATTTCCTCGAACAGCTTGATTACCCGCTTATCAATGAACCCTTATGTAATTACCCCCAATGTATAATTTCCGCCCTGTTAAGAATATCTGTTCTTTTGTGATCTGTAAAAATCACATGCATGCCCCGTGTGCCTTGATAATCATCTTCAAGCAATATACCTTTAGTTCTTGAGCAATGCACTGCATTCTTCAGAAGGTGCCCCCTCCCCTCCACATGCCTTCCTAGCTGCATGTAGACATGCACCATAAAAGACCCCTCTCATTTTGCAGCAAACGCAGACAATTGAGTTCGGAAAATGCCGTCTCTCCTTCCACCACCAAGGATGAGGGCCCCACATTAACCACCTAAAAAATGCTCGTTACTTGCCAAACTGGAGTTGTCTGAGTTTTCCTTTAGTCTGATGTATCCACCTCAATTTGATGGGAAGCTATCATTTTTAGGTGGCTTCTTGCTATGCTCAGGACAAAGAGTAACTTGTCATCTCAGCATCTTTCCTCAGGGTAAAACGTATCACCTGTGTGTCACTTGAAAGCATTTAAAACATTTTGACAAACATCTTATTTCCCCAGACCTTTCTAAGTTGACTTCTCCTTGGTAAAATCCACGACTACCTAATGTACGAGGGGATTGTGACGGTAGTACAACATTGTGAATGTAATTAAATGCCATTGAACTATACACTTTAAAATGGCTTAAATTGCAAACATTATGTTTTGTTATAGGTATTTTAAGTCTGAGCTGGCAGAGGGTTTGAGTGGGTGGCATGGTTCCGCTGCATGAGATGGTCCACAAACCCAGGTGCCTTCCATCTTGTTGTGTCACCAAAGTGTTGCCCACATACCTGTGGCTAGAGCTTGCTCAGTGCTACCTTCCAAGTCTACATTCTAGCCTGCAGCAAAGGGGAAAGAAGGGAAGGGTATACCCCAGGAGGGTACACGTTATTTACATTCCTACCCACTAATCACAATTAAAATCACAGTGGCCTATACTTAGCTGCAAGGTAACCTGGGAGATGTATTCTCTGGCTGGGCAGTCAGGTATCCAGCCAGCACTGCACCCGGATTGGGTAGGGCAGTGGGGGACGTGCAGGGAGGAGGAGAGTGATTAGAAAGAATTCTCTCATTCTTAAAGGAGAGAATGGAGAGTGGGTGAAAATTGACAGGCACTGTCATAAACACCTACTCAATTGACTACGGCTCAGTGTGGCTTCATATATCACTTGCTTTCCGAGAGCAGGTTTCTTGGGGAAGAGAAGAGAAAAAAAAGGCACTGCTTGTGTGTGGGGTGGGGAGGGCGGGGGCGGGGAGGTGAACTGTGCTTCTGGAGGATGGAGACCATGTCTCATTAACTTGGTATCCATAGCAGCTAACACAGTGACTGACGCTCAGTAAGCATTCATTTATGTCCTGCCTGCTTCCACAAATGTGCACAGGATTGACTCGCACTTACTAAATGATGGTTGAATTGCATTGGATTAGAAGGGTAGATGAGCAGAATTAACATTGACTTGAATTGCTCTTTCTAAATCGACTTCAGCCCTGCTGCCCTTTTACCCCAGTTCATTCCATCCAACCATTTGCAGAGGGATCTATGGTGCTGGGTCCTAAAGCACCACTAGAAACATTCTCCAGTCTTGCTGCTCCACTCCCTGGCCTTGACCGAGTCAGAGTCTGGGGCTGGGGCTGACTTGTTCACAGCAGGTCTTCCAACCACAGTTTCGCTCCAGTAGGAGAAGGAAGGTTAGGAGCCCTGAGTGAGGATTAGGAGGGCTTCTGTTGGCAGGGAGGTCACGGAGGGGCAGCCTAGAGCTCAGGGATCAGCATTTCCACGGGGACAGTGGAGTGAAGGTGCTGAGGTCCCTCCACCTGCTGGAGGGGAGTAGGAAAGCCCCGCTCCCCTGCAGGGGCGGCAGCACAGCCCTCCAGGTCTTTGCCCATGCTATGCTCTCTCTCAGAATTGCCTTCCTTAACCCTGGCTTAACTCCTATTTGTTCTTCTGGATTCAGGAGCAGCACCTAACAGGGGTCTACGAGGTCAACTTAATCAGCCCCTCCACGGGGAATTCATCCCTGCCCGTACGTTCTCCATCATTACTCTTACCACCCTCATTTTAATAGTCTATATGCCTGCCTTTCCCCTACGCTGCTCACCACTGTAGCCCCCAAACCAGCACTCACACATAACAGGCAGCCCCTGATGGTACTGAGGATTTCCTGTCGGATTGGTTCTCTCCCTAAATTACTCCTATGGAAGAGGTCACTTGCTGAGTGCTCACTAGCTCCTTTGTGACCCAAGGGTCCTTTCATGCCAAAACTCCAAACCAGGAGGGAAATTTCAGCCTTCCCCTACTCTGGGCACAACTGGGACTTCCCCAATATGCCCAGCAGATGGCGCATTTGCTCTTTTCTTCCCACCCTGGCCTGCTCTCACAAAGACCAGGAATGAATGGGGAGGGTAGGGTGGGAGCAGGCCTGCCTGGAACCCAGGCAGGTGGAGAGGAGGGAGTGGGAGGCCAGGCAGGCCTTCCCAGGGAGCCCATTCAAGACGTTCCAAGATTCAGGTTCAAAAGCATCCACTGTCCCTCATAGCTTCCACCACAGGCTGGTGGATGCCGGAAATCTCACCATTGAGGCCTGTTAGCTCCAGCTCTCTCAGAGAAGGTTTAGTTACTGGCAAGCCCACAGTGCCTTGAACTGAGCAACTTTCTAGCTATGCACCTTGGGCCGGTGGTGGAGGCAAGATTAAACTCCTGTCTGCTTGGCACCAAATCTTAGTGCCATCATCTCTAAAAAGAGAGATTACATTTAATTTTACAAGAGTACTGGTCATATACAAAGGTATCTGAGACATGGAAGATGACCAGTCAATGTTGGTTAAAGCCTCAAGCATGTAGAGATATCTCTGCTGGGGCAACCCTTCACCCCCAAAAACAACAACAACAACACACACACACAGATCAAAAGACTCATCAGTACTTCTCTGAGAGTAGGTTTGATGTGAACTTGGGGTTGGGAGGAGGAACCAGGGGCCCGGAGCCCGGAGCCCTCAGCATCTCTCATCTAGATGATTCCAAAGGGCCCTGTCTGAATGGCTTCCTGCCCCAGTGTTGCCATCTTTCTTCCCCTGTGCCCCATCCTTCCTCCTCATTGCTGCAGGTGTCTTCCAAGTAGAAATCTAATCATGTCATCCACTTGCCTGAAAGGCTTAAATGGCTTCTCATTGCCTTCAGAATAAAGGCCAAACTCAGAAAAATGTTATAAAACATTCTTTACAACCTGATTTCTACCTACATTTTAGTCTCATTAAATAAGATAAAAGAGATGGGCTTTAATTAGGACAGGCAGTGTGAGGTCCAGGGGCCGATGGGAGTGGGAACTGGGGGATGATGCCGGATAACTCTGGGTAGCAAGAATGGAAGTGGTAACAGGGAGACGGAGAAGGGAGCAAGAGGGCTTGGTGGCCAGCATTGTCCAGGTCTTGATCTGCCTTTCTTGTGTGTGGTCACAGGTTGGGTCTTGTTTACCCTTTTGTCCCCAGGACCCAGCACAGTGCCTGGCAAATGTGGATGCTCAGTCAGTATTTGCTGGATGCATGCAGGAATGAATAAACGGATGGATGTACTGACAGTGCTCAGGGTTGACAGAGTGGCCACCAGTCACTGTCCTCTGCCTGGAAGGGATTATACCTTCTCCCTCCACTGCTGGGCCAGCTCCCTACCCTAGGACAGCGAGTCCAAGGAGAAGAGTGCTCATCTCAGCTGTGCAGCCTGGGACCCAGCTCCAGACAAAGCAATGGAAACCCCAGAGCCTGCCATGCCTGCGACCTCTCTGCCATGCTCTGTCCTCAACCTCCCGGGAGGGTCACCCTGGCTGCAGAGCAAAGCCCCAGTGAACCCCATGATCAGCCAGGTGTGGGCGTGGCTGCCTGGCCATCTGTTTCCAGGGTGGCTTTCCTTCTGGCACAGTCGGTGCGCATCCACGGCTCTTCCCCACGGCTGGCTGTGGATGACATCAAACTGCTGTGGAAGACGCGGCGTTGCTGCGGCCTCTGCCTGGTCTCTCTCATGACCCCCCTTCCCACATGGCTCTCTTCCATGCCTCTCCACATGGTGGTTTCTCCTCAGGGTTTCCTACAAAAAACTCCTTCCTCTCATGGAGGGAAAGCCCTAGCAGAGAGGCGGAAAGCTCTTTTCTGGCTGCTTGTTTAGCAGGGGATTGGCTTTCCTGTCGTCCCCACTGTCATCACCCTTGGTCACCTTCATCCTAATTGCCCCCCTGGAACAGTGCGTCCACTTGCCCTGGGACTGCCCTCTCCAATCCATACTTTCCCAAAAGTAAATGTGATCCTTTTGGGTTTTTTAATCATGCCCCTTCCCTTCTTAAAATCCTCCAGTGATATCCTATTGTCCTTGGGAAGAAATTCCAAATCCACATGCCAACCAACAAGGCTCTGCTTGCGCACACTGGTCCCTCCCTGACTCTGCAGCTCCGTCTTCTTCCCCACCCCTGCTCCCTGCGTTCCTCTCAGTTCCTCAGGCTCTCCACGATAATCCCTTGCTTGAGCCATTCTATTTGCCTCTACTTTTCTCGTTCTTTTAAAAAAACAAACACTTCCTGTTTTACTACATGCTCCCCACCTGGCCCAGTCACTTTTAATCTGCTTACTGTCTCTGTGAATTTGCGATTTCTTATCACCTCTTATAAGTGATTTCATGCAATTTTTGTCCTTATGTGTCTTGCTTATATAAGGGGGCATAATGTTTTCAAGTTTCTTCCGTAATGCAGCATGTTTCATAACTTCATTTTTTCTTGTAGCTGAGTAACATTCCATTGTGTGTGTGTACATTTTGTTTATCCATTCATTTGTTGATGAACACTTGGGTTGCTATGATCCCTGGCAGTGCCTTGATTCTGGGATGTCCAAATTTTTTTTTCTTTTTTTAATCATAGCAGAGATTAAACTCTGGACCGAGGAAGCCAGGGGAGTGACTCGAGAACAGAAGTGTCTCGTCTCGCGGTCTGGGGTGTCTGGGAAGGACAGTCAGAGGTTGGGATCACTGGTGCTGGCTCAGGCCTGATGACATTCGATTCTCAAGAGAGTAAGTCGTGGAAACCAGCAGGTCTGAAAGCAGGGCACACTGGCCTCATTTACCCTCTACCCTCAGTGCTCAGCACGGTCCTTGGCACATCATATATAGGTCCTTGGTGAAAGGATATTAGCAAAAGCACGTGCCATGGGGACCAGGAACCCTGTCTGGACTCATGTTACAACTGGGGTGCAGCAAGACCCCAGGGCAACGCCCAAGGGTGGTTGTGCCTCTGAGGGAGAAGCCTCTTTGGACGGCCAGGAAGGGGCCAGCTGCTCCTCTCTCCTCTCCTCCTCAGGAGAGCCCTCACCTGAGCTGCCCCGGGGGAAGGGGTCCTGCTGGTCACCGTCTGTTCTCACCCCCTGTCCCCCACAGATTAAATTTACCTGTGCTGGTTCCCAGCAAAACGGCTCTATGTCAAGAGATTTCTTTCTCCATTGCCCCTGGCAGCTCCCAGGATTGAAGAAGGCCTTTCTCTGGGTGGGACTCCTCAGAAAGCCTTTCCTAGTGTCTGGGAGCAAATTGAGGTTGGAGGAAGGAGTGGAGTGGAGGAAAGGGAGCCGAGAGCATCTAGACTTTTCCATTGACCACGGTCTTCCAAGGAACATGAGCTTCTCATGGTAAATTCAGAAACCCGTGTGTATTTATGTTCCAGATCAACCCGCTGAGAGGGCAGAGCATCATCACTCTAATGCTGCCACGAGTTGTTACTTATCAAGCCTCTGGGGTGCATGTGCCCTAGGTCCTCTGACCCTCAGCAGGAGGTTTTACTGTACCTCCTTCCTCAGAGCAGGAGGCCGAGGCTTGGAGGTGGGAAAGAACTCTCTGGAGCTCACCCAGCTAAGTGCCCTATGACTCTGAGTTCCATGATGTTTTGTTCCTAGAAAAACTAAGGCCCAGGAAGTTATGTAAAATGCACCATTCCCAGAAGATGAAATTCCAAATCAATAAGAAGACATCCCCCCAGAAGGGCGGTGGGTGCCAAATTCCAGGCTGCCTCCCCTCCTGAGGCAAAAGTGACCCCCACCCTCCTTCCATGAGGGAGTGGGAAACAGATGTGACCCACAGTAGCCACAGCTTCCTCTGGATAAATCTCCTCCACTTTCCAACTTCCTGGACATTTTCCTGTCAACTTCTTTATAATCTTGAGGTGGGTTTTAAGCTGGAAGCAACTCAAATCAATTTTAGCACCTCCTAGGCAAATCTTGCCTAAGCATGGAATACTAAGCACCATTTTGCTTTGTGCTTGGCCTTTGGTGACTGTGGTGGAGAGAGAAAGCCCCATTTTAATGTCAAGATTTATTTTATTTTATTTTTTGATGGGTAATACATCCACAGGATTAAAAATATCAAAAGGTACAAAAGTGTATACATGAAAATGCCAGCCACCCAGATGTCTTCCCCAGAGGCTCCGAAGTTGCCAGTTCCTGGTGTATCCTTTCAGAGAGAGGCTTTGCAGCTACAAACATCCCTTCCTTTCATCCTGGGGTCAGTAAACAACTGCTGAGATCAGCACAAAGGCCAAGTCCTGCTCACAGCCTGTTATTGTACAATCTAAGAGCTGACAATGGTTCTTACATTTTCAAAGGGTTATAAACAAAGCAAAACACAACAAAAAAGAATATGTGAAAGAGGTCATATGTGGCCCACAAAGCCTAAAATATTTGCTGTCTAGCCCTTCACAGAAAAAAAAAATCTGATTAAAGTTTAATCAAATGATAGTATACTCTACATACCCTGGGGTTTTTCATTCAGTCTTTCCTAAATATCTCTATCAGTACATAAGATCTTCATCATTCCTTTCTAGGTTTGCATAGAATTCCATTGTCTGGATACCTTAAAATTTATTTATTTATTCATTTATTTTTAAAGATTTATTTATTTATTTCTCGCCCCTTCCCCCCCGCCCCACCCTGTTTGTCTGTTCTCTGTGTCTATTTGCTGCGTCTTCTTTGTCTCCTTCTGTTGTTGTCAGCGGCACGGGAATCTGTGTTTCTTTTTGTTGCGTCATCTTGTTGTGTCAGCTCTCCATGTGTGCGGCACCATTCCTGGGCAGGCTGCTCTTTCTTTCGCACTGGGCGGCTCTCCTTACGGGGCACACTCCTTGCCTGTGGGGCTCCCCTACGTGGGGACACCCCTACGTGGGGGACACCCCTGCGTGGCAGGGCACTCCTTGCGCGCATCAGCACTGTGCATGGGCCAGCTGCTCACGGGTCAAGGAGGCCCAGGTTTTGAACCGTGGACCTCCCATGTGGTAGACAGATGCCCTAACCCACTGGGCCAAGTCCACCGCCCTTAAAATTTATTTAGTCAGTTTCCTATTGATGGGCAGTTAGGTTGTTACCAAACTTTGGCTATTACAGACAATGCCATAGTAGATCATTTTTTACATTAAAAATATATAGAATTGTGTGAAAATGGCATCAGATTAGGCAGGCAGGGCTTAACTCTTTCACCAAAAAAAAAAAAAGGAAAGAAGAAGAAGAAGAAAGAAACAAAAACTGCCTGCAGGACCTGCTTTAGGGGTCAGCAGACCAGGACAGTGCTTCACAACTCCCAATAGGCTGAGAGACAGAGAGACAAAGAACCCAAAACAACCAATGTGAGTTACTAAACCCTCATGGTGATCAGGAAGGGCTACTCTCCCCTGCCCCCAAAACATTAAGCTGAGGTGAAACCCCTGGCTCACTCCAGCTGACTGAAAGGGGAACAGACAGCTTCTCCCTGTTAGTTGTTACAAGGGAAAGGGAGGAAGTGTATGTGTGTTTGTATGTGAGGGGGGGAGGTTCTCCAGTGAATTCAGCCAGCAGAGCCCACTTTGAATCTTGGCTCTGGCCAGACCAAGACATGGGAAAACAGAGAATGAAAGAAACACCTCTGTAGAAAGGTGCACCAATGAGGACCGTCTATTGGCCAGTCTTGAAATTGCATGGACAAAAACTGCTCTTGGGTCTCTCTCTCTTCTCTAACTTCTGGGAGAAAAAATGTACCCCATTAATGAGTCCTGGCATGGTTTTGATAACTTAAGCTGGAAATTTTTAAAGACTTAGGATAAGTTGAACCAAATATCAAAGAAGAGATGTTTAAAAAGTAACAATAGACAAGAGAGAGAAATTGGCAATCACTAAATCCACCAACATGGGGGGTATATATGGGTACCTCATATGTTTTGAATGTAACCTTAAAAAAAATAAAGACAAAATAAATAAATAAATAAATAAATAATAAAAAATCCACCAACATATTCAGATGTCTGGATATCATCAAAAAATTACAAGCCATACTAGGAAACAGGAAGAGATGGGCCAGCCAAAGAAACAAGCCAAATATCCTTAAGAGATACTAGAGTTAAGACAATCAATGATAATCACACAACTCCCCTTCAATTCAAAAAATTGAAAGAAAATATAACTAAAGAAATAAAGGATATTAAGAAGACAGTGGGTAAGCATAAAGAACAATTTGAAAGCCTACAAAGAAAAGTAACAGACCTTATGGGAATTAAAAGACAAGATGGATGAGATTAAAAATGCATTAGAGGCACAGAAGAGCAGATTTGAATTGCTCAAAGACAGAATTAGTGATTTTGAAGACAGAAAATCTGAACTGAAAAAGACAGGAGAACAGAAAGAGACAAGAATGGAGAAAATGGAACAGGGTCTCGGGGAATTGAATGACAATGTGAAATGGACAAACGTATGCTTTATTGGTGTCCCAGAAGGAGAAAAGAAGGGAAAAGGGGCAGAAGAATATTAGAGGAAACAATGACCAAAAACTTCCCAACCCTTATGAAAGACATAGCTATCAATATCCAAGAAGGACAACATATCCCATGCAAAACAAATCTGAATAGACCTACCCCAAGATGCCTACTACTCAGAATGACAAATAGAGATAAAGAAAAGATTCCGAAAGCAGCAAGAGAAAAGCAAAACATCACATATAAGGAAAATGCTAAGGTGAAATGCTGACCTCTCATCAGGAACCAGGGAGGAAAGAAGAAAGTGGATGATGTATTTAAGGAACTGAAAGAGATAAACGACCAGCCAAGAATTTTGCATCCAGCAAAGCTGTCCTTCAAAAATGAGGGAGTAGAATTTAGAGAGAAGTAATAACTCAAACACAAAGACTAGAAATCCATTGTTCACTATCTCCTCCAATGCTAGGATCTGCATCTCTGCATAGTTTCTATGGTTTAAATCCCCTACTCTGTATCAAATACTGTGCTATCTGATTTAAACCATAAGAGGAATAAAATTATTTCAAAATAAATGTAGGGGCATTTAGGATTGACCTTTTTCTGAGAAATCATAGTAAAATCATAGTCATTGTCTTCTAATATAACAAATGCCTCCTGATGTCATTAAATTGAGTTGAATTTCAGTGGAGGAGCTTGTGATTGGCAAAACAAAATTAGTTCTGGAAACTTGTGATATTTTGGGTACTGCTCTGACAACCTTAAGCCCAGAGACTGACTTCTAGTTCTAAGACAGAGAAATAAATGGAAAAATATCCACTGTAAACTTTCCCCTTGGTCTTGTTTTTGTGATTTAAAAGTTTGAAATGGATAGAGAGAGAGAAAAAGAGATAGGGAGAGAGAGAGATGGAGACAGTGAATTTGCCCCAATTCCCTATAGTACAAGGTTTTAATATAAAGCCCTCTCCCCAGGTGAAGGTCTTTCTGTTTTATAGACCTAGTTATAACTGGCCTCCCAAAGATTGGAGGGGAAACTAGGAAACCCGATGAGAGCTTCGAGTTTCCTCAGTCTCTATTGAAACTCAGTCACAGCCCATTCTGGCACAAGGCAAGGAAGGGGAGATTTAGAGGCTGCAGGAACTTGGGGGCTGGGAAAGGTGACCCTGGGGGAAACATCTGGTTGAGACTGGAAGCAGGAGTAGGAGTTAGCTGAGGGGAGAAAAAGATGGCCAGGCAGAGGGAACAGCATGTGCCGAGGCTGCAATGGGGGGAACCATGGCCTGTTTCAGGAATTCAAACTAATTCAGTCTGACTGGAGCTTGTGATTCTTTGATTCATGATTTTCTCCCTGCTGGATTGTAAGGTCTGTGCCCTTCCTTCCTTCTTCCTTTCCTTCCTCACCTCCCTTGCTTTCTTCCTTTTTCTTTTCTCCTTTCCTCCCTCCCTCCCTTCCTTCCTCTCCCTTTCAGGTATATCACTGGTGTCTTGAATATGGTTGAGGAAGTGAGTGACTGAATGAATGGAATCGTGCCTGGGAGGGTTGCACATCAGTCTGGCACTAGTTGCTCCAGAGAGAACAGTCTTGGGTGGTCTTCATAGTCATGGAGCCCCTTCCTCTTCCCTCTCTTACCCTCTCCACCAGCAGAGTGGTTCTTGGGTGCCTTGACAGTACCTTTCCATGGTTTTCAGTCCAGCAGCCACCCACTTCTCCCACCTGCAGGAGACGGGCCTGCTGGAAGACTGGCCAGATGCTGGAGGGTGGTGGACAGGGCAAGGTCTGTTTTGAGGAGAAGACTTATTTGCCTGGGGGTCACCAAATACACCCTTTGCATTTCTGGACCATGAGGGACTGGCTACAGTCTGTGCCTCTCCTCAGAGCCCCACCCTGTGGCTTCATCAGTGAGATCCTTGCAGTCACTCAGGACTCACAGTGGGGGTTCTCTCCTGCTGGCTTAGCTCACAGGGTGGAGATGCTGTACAGACACACAGCCCCCTGGACTCAAGCCAAACCTACCTGGCTGCTCCTTTTCCCTCACTCCTGCGTTGCATCCAACAGCAAGTCCTGTTGACTCCATAGTCAAAATATGGCCCCTGCCTGTCTACTCTCTTCAGTTCCCCTGTCAAGCTAATAGCACCTCTCACCTGGACACCTGAAGTCATCGTTTTCCAACTTCCTATTGCCGCCTACAATCCATCCTTTACTTGGTAGCCAAGTGGTCATTTAAAATCCATTAGGGGGAAGTGGACTTGACCCAATGGATAGGGCGTCTGTCTACCACATGGGAGGTCCACGGTTCAAACCCAGGCCTGCTTGACCCGTGTGGAGCTGGCCCATGTGCAGTGCTGATGCGCACAAGGAGTGCCCTGCCACGCAGGGGTGTCCCCCGCGTAGGGAAGGAGTGTGCCCTGTTAAGGAGAGCCGCCCAGCACGAAAGAAAGTACAGCCTGCCCAGGAATGGCGCTGCCCACACAGACAGCTGACACAACAAGATAACGCAACAAAAAGAAACACAGATTCCCGTGCCGCTGACAACAACAGAAGCGGGCAAAAAAAAAAAAAAAGAACGCACAGCAAAAGGACACAGAACAGACAACTGGGGTGGGGAAGGGGAGAGAAATAAAAAATAAATAAATAAAAATAAAATCCATTAGTCATCATCAAAACCTCCCAAATGGGCTCCCCACAACACTTACCCACCTTGACGCAGCCCCGAAGGCCTCTGCCCACCTCTCGGGCCTCATCCCACACCACCCTCTCCAACATTCCCTTTTGTCCACCCATGCTGCTCTCCTTGCCTCTTCTCAGAACCACTAAACTCTTTTATGCCTGAGGCCCTTTGAACCATCTCCTCCCTCTTCTTAGAATGCTCTTTCCCCAGATCTGTGCATATCTGCTCAGGGTTCAAAGCTTCCCAGGCCGCCCAAACCAAAGTAGCCTCCCTACATCCCTTCCACAATCTTGACTTCATAATATATATCACAATGGCTGAGAATTTCTGTTTGGTGTGATCTGTCTCCCCCTATAAGTAGGCAAGCTCTGGGAGAGCATGGGCCTTATTGGTCATTTTCACTGCGGTACCCCCACCTTCTAGACCCTGAATTCCTTTCTCATGGGAGCTGTCTCTTTGTAACATTCCAAATCCTTTCAACAAACACCTTCCTTAAGCAGGAAGTCCAGCAGCTCCTTATTTTGGTTTCCAAAATCTAAACAAGATTCACAAATTAGAGCATAGATCTAGTCTCAGGGGAAGGACAATTCTCCAGCCAAGAGCTCCTCTTTGCTTTGACTCAGAAGCCCTTTGATTTCCTCTATCTGCCTGGCCCATCTCACCCCTTCTGCGTCCAGACAAACCCCTCAGCTCCAGCCCTTGCCACTCACACATCAAAGGAAGGGGATCTGCTTAGGAGCTGAGCTGTCTGAACAAACAAAAGGAACTGTGAAAGGGAAGACAAGGAAAAAGAACACGGTGTGGATGGGGATGAGGGTACCAGAGAACCTGCGTACAGGAGAAGTCAGATGAGAAGATGTCTGGCAGTTCCGATGGTGTCCAGCTCTGGGCCTGTGGCTCACAGGATCATAGACACACTCTCAGTCAATCTTCCCCTGTGTGACCAGTGCTCTTACCGAGCCTGGGGAGAGACCCTGGAAAGTTAGGTTTTGACACCAGCTTTGTCTTGTAATATTGAGGAGTTGGGACAGGGAGGCGGGTCTCTATTCTCTTATCTCTTCCCTGTCCCCCACACCTTAGTGATTTGCAAGGAAATAGTAATAGCTATTAGGTTGGTGCACAAGTAATTGCGGTTTTGCATTGTTGAAATTTGCCATTTGATATTGGCATACATAAATAAATGTGGTTATGTTATACATAATTTTAATGTGCTTTACTTACTTTGTTTTTTGCTAACGACGTTACCTGCTGAATATTTTATACTTATTTTAGGCTATGGAAATGATGTTAGACATTAAGCAAATTGAAGTGATTCTTATTTGAGTTCAAAATGGGTCATAAAGCAGCAGACCACTTGCAACATCAACAATGCATTTGCCCCAGGAACTGATAACGAATGTTCAGCGCAGTGGTGGTTCAAGTTTTGCAAAGAAGATGAGAGGCTTGGAGATGAGGAGATTAGTGACTGGCCATTGGAAGTTGACAACGAACAATTGAGAGGAATCGTTGAAGTGGATCCTCTTAAAGTACATGAGAAATTGCTGAAGAACGCAACGTTGACCATTCTACAGTTGTTTGGCCTTTGAAGCAAACTGGAAAGGTGAAAAAGCTCGATAAGCGGGTGCCTCATGAGCTGACCGAAAATTTAAAAAACCATCGTTTTAGAGTATTGTTCTCTCTTATACTACACAACAACAATGAACCATATCTCGATTGAATTGTGACATGCAATGAGAAGTGGATTTTAAAGGACAACTGGCAATGACCAGCTCAGTGGTTGGCCATGAAGAAGCTTCAAAGCACTTCCCAAAACCAAACTTGCATCAAAAAAGGTCATGGCCACTGTTTGGTGGTCTGCTGCTGGTCTGAGCCACTATAACTTCTTTCTGAATCCCGCCGAAACCATATCATCTAAGAAGTATGCTCAGCAAATTGAAGAGATGCACTGAAAACTGCAACGCCTGCAGCCAGCATTGGTCAACAGAAGGGGTCCAATTCTTCTCCATGAGAACGTCAGCTGCATGTCACACAATCGGCACTTCAAAAGTTGAACGAATTGGGCTACAAAGTTTTGCCTCATCTGCCATATTCACCTGACCTCTCACCAACTGACTACCACTTCTTCAAGCATCTTGACAACTTTTTGCAGGGAAAACACTTCCACAACAGCAGGATGCAGAAAATGCTTTCCAAGATTTTGTCAAATCCCAAAGCATGAATTTTTATGCTACAGGAATGAGCAAACTTATTTCTCATTGGCAAAAAATGTGTCCATTGTAATGGTTCCTATTTTGATTAACAAAGATGTGTTTGAGCCAGTTATAAGATTTAAAATTCACGGTCCAAAACTGTAATTCCTTTTGCAGCAACCTAGTACTATTTTTTGAGCCAGACATTATTCTGAGGATTGTAAATGCTTGGGGTATTTAATCCACCAACAGCTCTGAAATGAGAGATATCATTATCCCCATTTTTTCAGATAAGAAAATTGGGGACCAGGGAAGTGAAGTAACTTGCCCAAGGTCACACAGCTAAGAAAGATGAGAACTGGAATTTGCTCCCAGGCAGTGTCATTCCAGAGTTCGTGTCTTTCACCACCCTACCGTATGTCTCTCAAGCAAGATAATTAACAGTAACAGCCTCGTTAAATGAGCCATCACCTGGTAGTACATTACTGTGGATGTAATTAACAGTGCTGAATTGGGGGTGTGATTGTGGTTGAAAAGGGAGGTTTAGGGTCATGTGTGTCGCTAGAAGGAAAGCTAAAGGATGAAACATGGGATTGTGTGACATAATGAAGCCTGTTGTAGACCATGAAAGTGGCTAATAAGACAAATGTGAAAATATTCTCCATAAACTAGAACAAATGTATATCACTATTAGAAGGTGTCAATTATGGAATAGTATATGGGGAAAAATACACCTAAGGCAAACTATGGACTACAGTTAACTATAATATTTAAATCAATAATAGAGTCTGGGTTTGTTGGTTTGTTTTTTTGTTTTGTTTTGGTTTTGTTTTTTGTTTTGGTAGCAATGAAAATGCTCTAAAATTGATTGTGGTGATGAACACACAACTGATTATATTGAGAGCCCTTGATTGTACACTTTGTAGGGATTGTATGGTGTATGAATAAAAGGGCTTTAAGAAAGTAAAAGGGGGAAATAATTGGGTTGGTTGACTTTGGGGAAAAGTATGCATGTCAGGTTTCAACTGAGATCTGGGTTTCCAAAACTCACATTTCATTTAAAAAGTGTACCATCACCATGTAAGCTAGCATTATTAACCAACCCCTTTGTTCTCTTTGTGTCTCTCTAAAGTTCTCCTATCCCAGATGTACACAGGTACCCAGGTGGGAGTCCTGCTTCTTGCCTCAGGCCTGGCACACAGTGGGCACACAGAGATTCCTACAGTTGGATTCTACTCAGGAAGGCTGTGGAGGAGCGAGTAAAGAAGGATAAGATGGAGGAGGAGTTGGAGCTCTCACTAGAGCTTACTGACCATTCTATCAGTAATAAAAACAGCTAATGTTTACTGAGTGCTAATCATGTGCCAGGCACTGTTTTAAGCATTTCAGTTAAAATCCATGCGAGCCAGCCTCCTAGATGGCCCCCAGTGATCCTCGCTTCCTGGTATTCTTACCCTTTTGTCCCCTCGCACATTGAATCACAGCTCACTTGTGTGATCAATAAATTATATGTGGAAATGATGGTGTGTGGAGGAATCGCAGCTTCTGCCTCGGTCTCTGGGATCACCCACTCTGAGGGAACCCAGTCCCCTTGCAGTAGAGAGTTAAGAATTAGCAAATGATTATGATGGCTGAATCATTATATAGACGCCTTTTTACTTTCCAATATATCATAGAACAGTCAAAACTAAATACCTGAAATTACTGAAACTTGCTGAACTAAAATCCAGATGTCTTGATCTCTGATAATGATTGTAAAACTATTAACCTTTATCTTCTGATTGTAAAAACCTTGTGACTGACCTGTTTTGTAACCCCCATTCCCAGATGCTTTGATCTCTGATAATGATCATAAAACTATATACCTATTTTCTTATTACTGTAAAGATCTTGCAACTAACAGTGCCTATAAACCCCTTATCCCATTTTTCAAGTTTGGAGTCTTATGATCAGTAGACAGCTCTGAATGTTTTTTAATGAAAGAATCTGAGCCAGCACCACCCCAATTCCTCAGCCTAAACATGCTTGTATTTTGCTGCTATAAAACTTTGAGAATTATTGCAGTTCAGGGATGCAGATTTTTGGACACTTAGACCTTTGACCTCCTTTACTATGAACTAGAAACCCTGGTGTCTCAGGAATTGGTTAATAAAGTGAATTGGGCAGAAGAAACTGTGTTCTGCTCAGTATCAAACTTGCTGTGAGGACACTCGGATATCTGCGGGAAAGTCTATGTGAAAAGGAACCAGTCTCTGGCCAAAAGCCTGTGGTCAGGCCATCTTGGAAGCAAATCCTTCAGCCCCACTCGAGTCTCAGATGATGCAGTGCCAGCGAACATCTGACTGCACCCTCATGAGAGAGAGGCCTTGAGCCAGAACTGCCCAATAGAATATCCCAGAATTCCTGACCCAGAGGAACTATGAGAGATAGAAATGCTATGATTTTGCGACCAAGTTTTGTGGATAATTTGTTATGTGGTAGTAGATTACTAATACATTAACTCATTTAAGCATCACAACAACTCTAAAGATACTTAAACCACCCAGATTTACACAGCTGGAAGGAGGTAGAGCCAGGATTCTAGGCCAGGCAGCCTCACCCCAGGGCCTGTTTCCTCGTCATATTGTGGAAGATTATCTGAGGGAGGTAACAGGCCATAGTACCAGGTTTCCCAAACGTGGCCAATCATCAGTATCACTTTGTTAAAAATAAGGGTTTCCAGGGTTTGCCCTGGAGATTTTGACTCGGTCAGTGTATGTAGAATGAGACTTTTGGTGGATTCAGTGCCTGAATATTTTAGGACTCATGACTCTTCTCTGAACTCAGCATACAACTATAGTATCCCATTCAGCTAGCCAGGTGAGGCTAGATCATTCTGCAGTAACCAGTGGTTTAACCCACAGAGGTTCCTTTCTCCTTCACGTCCTCTTCCATTTTGAGCTGTGCCAACGAACACATGGCATCTGAAATCACTGCTACAAGGCAGAAAGAGAAAGGGGTGATACTGTGAGGTGCTTCTAAGGGCCACGTCTGGAGTAACTTATATCATGCCCACCCATAGGACCCAGTCACATGGCCACTATAACTGCAAGGGAGCCTGGGAAATGTGAAGCGCAAATGACTCCGGTGAACCACAGAAACTCTGCCACACCCATGATTTGGCCTGTAATTATGTACTATGTTGCATATGTATACGTTCATCTTTATTCCTTAGTTAAATATAAATTCTTTCAGGTCAAGAGCAAACTTTAATCTCTCCCCCTTTATAGTTGAACACTTAGTCCTTGCTAAATATGTTCTTTAGATACATTGGTGATGCAATACTCTAAAGAAGTGAGTGGTGGCAGTGTGGGGAGGCCCCAACAGACCTGGGCACAAATCCTGACTCAAGCACTCATTTGGTAAATTTTCTGAGCCTCAGCTTTTTTTTTGTCTGTAAACTAGGAACGATGATAACTGCTTTGGAAACCTATTGTGGAGACTAAATGAAGTTATTTAGAAAATGAATGACCAGCCACATGCCACACAACAGAGTAGAGGCTCAAAACAGTAGTTCTATAATCTACTAAAACAGGGATACTAAGATGAATGGGTTTCTAGAGGTCTGTGAGCCCCTTTAAATTATATGCAAACCTTTCATAGTCACATAAATACAGAGGGGTCTATTCATTTTTACTAGGTTGGTGCAAAAGTAATTGCAGTTTTGCATTGTTGCAATTTGCTGTTTGATATTGGTATATATTCTTAAATAAATGTGGTTATGTTATACATCATTTTAATGTGCATTTCTCGCTTTATGTTTTTTTTTTTGCTGATGACTTATTACTCACTGTTTATTTTATATTTATTTTAGTCTATAGAATTGATGTTAGACAAAAAGCAAATTCAAGTGGTTTTCTTATTTCAGTTGAAAATGGGTCATTAAGCAGCAGAGACAACTCACAACATCAACAACGCATTTGGCCCAGGCACTGCTAACAAAAGTGCAGTGGTGATTCAGGAAGTTTTGCAAAGGAGACGAGAGCCTTGAAGATGAGGAGCATAGTGGCTGGCCATCGGAAGTTGACAATGAACAATTGAGAGGAATCATCGAAGCTGATCCTCTTAAACTACATGAGAAGTTGCTGAAGAACTCAATGTCGACCCTTCTACGGTCATTTGGCCTTTGAAGCAAATTGAAAAGGTGAAAAAGTTCTATAAGTGGATGCCTCATGAGTTGACTGAAAATTTTAAAAATCGTCATTTTGAAGTGTCATCCTCTCTTACTGTATGCAACAACGAACCATTTCTCCATCGATTGTGATGTGCAGTGAAAAGTGGATTTTATATGACAACCAGTGACAACCAGCTCAGTGGCTGGACCGAGAAGAAACTCCAAAGCCCTTCCCAAAGCCAGACTTGCATCAGAAAAGGGTCATGGTCACTGTTTGGTGGTCTGCTGCCAGTCTGCTGCCCCTACAGCTTTCTGAATCCTGGTGAAACCATTTCATCTGAGAAGTATGCCCAGCAAATTGATGAGATGCTCTGAAAACTGCAATGCCTGCAGCCAGCATTCGTCAACAGAAAGGACTCACTTCTTATCCACGATAACACCCAACCACATGTACAATCAGTGCTACAAAATTTGAACGAAATTGGGCTACGAAATTTTGCCTCATCCTCCATATTCACCTGGCCTGTCACCAACCGACTACCACTTCTTCAAGCATCTTGACAACTTTTTGCAGGAAAAATGCTTCCACAACCAGCAGGATGCAGAAATTGTTTTCCAAGAGTTTGTCAAATTCTGAAGCATGGACTTTACCGTATAGGAATAGGCAAACATTTCTTGTTGGCAAAAATATGTTGATTGTAATAGTTCCTACTTTGATTAATAAAGATGTGTTTGAGCCTAGTTTAAATGATTAAAATTTGTGGTCTGAAGCCACAATTCCATTTGCACCAACCTAGTATTTATAGAAGCACCCATAATAATTCTCATTGTAAAATGTTTAAATATTAAGATTAGAATAGCTAGTGCATATTAAGTGCTTTTCTATGCTGACCACTTCTCTAAGTGATTTACATGTATTATTCATCTGGCCTTCAAAAGAAGCCCATGAGGTGGGCACTGTCATTACTTTCCCCAGTTTTTACGGATATGGAAACTAAGTCACAGAGAGGTTAAGTCTGCAACGTCCCCACAGCTGGGAGGAGGTTGGGTTTCTGCCTCCGGAGCGCTTATATGCGTTCACTACGTCAAAGGCAGGACCCAGACCCTCGGCCTCGGCAGCACCTGGGGCGAGTTAGAAATGCAAATTCTTATGCCCCACCCGGACTGACTGAATCAGAATCTCCATTTCTTAAACACTCCAGACGACTGTGATTCGTGCCAAAGTTTACAAACCTTGCCCCAGGCTCCTGTGCTGTTTCCCCTTGGTGAGTTCTCCTGGCGCCTGCAGTTGTACCTGTAGCTCATTCAATGAACAAACTAACGCTGTCACCTTCTCAAAGTTCCTGTCCAAAGCCCTCCCTTCCTGCCTTTGATGTCAGAACCATCTGAAGGAAAAAGTCCACCCACAATGCTTTGGAAATTGAGCCTCCTTTGTCCTGTTGGGGTCACCCACACCCCCAGATCTCCTCAATCTGGGCAACTCAGCCATCAGCGCAGCTCACTTGTCAAAACCATGTTCTCTGTGTGCCAGAGAGACAGGAGGATCGTGGCTGGCTCTATGCCGGGGATGCTACTTTGCTCCATGCCGAAACCCACGTAGCTCAACGATGTGTGCAGCAAACAGATGGAGACTCGGGCTTCTCCCGGCCCTCCGCCCCAGCTGTTCCTGCCTCTGCACCCGGCCCCTGCTCTGTGCCCCGTCTGATATCCAGATGGCAGTAGCCACAGCAGTAAAAGCAGTGCCAGGCAGACAGCTCCCAGGCCAGCTGCGTAGCTAATGAACAAGAGAGCCAGGGAGATGCAGCTTTATCTGGAGGACTCACAAAAGCAGCGAGGAAGCAGCCACAAAATGCCAGCATGCTTTATCTTCAGCCCAGCCAAGGGTATTTTCCACGTTGATTCTGATGTTTGCTAAGTGATGTTGTAATGACAATCACTCTCATTGAACACTTACTATGTGTCAGGTACCTGCAATACAACAACTCTATAGTAGAGATAGTGCTATCCCTGTTTGGGAAAACTGAGGCTTAGTATGGTCACAAAGCTGGTAAGACAGAACACCAACTCAGGCCTGTTTGACCCCCACACCTACTAGAAAATGCAAATCAGCATTGTGCCCTTGAACCCCAGACTGAACTGGCTGGCAGGGCTTCTTCAAGGGGCTGCAAACCACCACCCAGACTCCTGGGAAGCATCTCATAAAGGCTGCTAATGTTCACAAGCATTTATAGAGCAGATCCTGTCTTTACTGAAAATCTCAGTATTTTGCTCAACATGGATTTTTAAAATTAATTTTTAAAAATTAATTATTAATTTTTAATTAATGTTAATTCTTTAAAATATTGCATTAAAATTCTTTATGTTGGGGAAGCAGATGTGGCTCAAGTGATTGGGCTTCCTTCTACCATATGGGAGGACCCAGGTTCCACCCCGGGGGCCTCCTGGTGAAGGCGTGACCATGCGGCAAGCCAGTGCCCGCATGGCGAGCCATGCAGCAAGATGATGACGCAACAGAAAGAGAGACAAACGGGAGACTCAAGGAGAGATGCAACAGAAACCAGGAACTGAGGTGGCGCAAGTGACATGGAACCTCTCTCCGCATCAGAGGGCTCTAGGATTGAATCCCGGTGACTCCTAGAGGAGAAAAACGAAAAGAGTAGACAAAAAGAGAAATAGACACAGAAAATCGCACACAGTGAATGGACAGACTGCAAAAAACAGCAGGGTGGGGGGAGGGGGAAAATCGTTTACGTTGGCTACTGTACTTTTTGGAACCCGTCTCCCACCCTTAAATTTTGTACTCAAAGAATTTCCTCTTACCTCATCTTAGTCCTCGCCCTGTTGAGCCCTCCCACACACTGCACATACTGCACATTTACAATGGCAACATCGAGGCTTGGGAACAAGTGGGTAATTCATCCAAGGCCACACTGCAGGTGACTCAGGCTGGGTTCAGTCCCAGGCTTGTCTAAGCACACAGCCCTTCTCTTTCCTCTTCACAGAGGTGTCCCTAGTGCATTTCTCCAGAGTCACTCAGATGCAGAGCCCAAAGGAGGATTGTGGTTCAAGCAAACTGGACTGCTCTGCCCTCAGAGCTGCCCTCCAGAGTTGGCCAGAAACCTGCCCTGGGTGCTCCTACACCACACAAGGGGAGTCAAGATGGCCGATTCTGCAGGTCCACTGGGGCCCTCTGGCCCTTTCTCCCAGGTGACTGTGGTCTGCAGTACAGAGGTAAAGAGAAGGGATGGGCCTCAACCAGGAAGGCCCTGGAGGAGGGGCTGCTTTCTCCTCCCCGGGTGCAGGGGGTCCCTTATGGGTGCTGAGGAAGCTCTCAACAGCCCTATCATCCATCCACCCAGTAGCCTAAGGGAGAATGAAAGCTTCAGGCCCTTTGCCTCTTTTGCCTTTGGTTTCCTGGCTCCTTTCTGATGAGCCAACAAAATCCGTTGGATGGAAGCGGTAGAAGTACCCTTTCAATAGGGACACTTGATTTTTCTTCTGTGCCAGACCTCAGCTGGGTATTCAGTATTCCCAAGGAGACGGTGGGCCTGGGAAAGAATGAGAAGAGGCTTTCCTGCTGCCCTGACCCTCCCCTTGCCAGGCAGTTCTGTGCCCTGGCTCTGGCTGAGGGTCTTTGTGCTCTGGGCCAATTCTTGCTGGGCTCGCTGGACAGGAATCACTAGAGCAAGGTTAGGAGTCTGGAAATGCAGCGGGAAGACTTCGGGTCGGGGAGTGGGGGGGGAGGGGGCTGTCAGTAGCTTTTTGCTTTCCTGTAATCTTTTTATTTTGAAATAATTTCAAACTTACAGGACAGGTACAAAATTAATATAAAACCCATACAGAGAATTCTAACACACCCCCACCTCAGATAGCCAGATCCACCAATTTTAACATTTTGCCACATCTCTCTTATCAGTCTATCCATCCAGCCATCAATTGATCCATCAGTATCTACCTACCTACCTGCCTACCTACCTATCATCTCTCTCATCTATTTACCTTTCCATCTATCTCTTTATCATCTGAATATTGGAGAGTAGGTTGTATTCATCATGCTCCTTGAATACTTAATAATCATGGCTCTTAACTCACAGGGAGCTCAGGGCTGGTTTGTTTCATGCGCTCAGGGAAGACTGTGGGGTCCCATTGACAATCGTAGGCCAAAATAGAAACCATTGTCTGAGAGTGCAGGAGGATTCAGCCCCAACATGCCCTCTTTATGCTGACATTGGCATCTGCTGGCCTCAGGCCACTTTTCAGAGGATTAGTCACCCACTTCCTGGGCAGCAAAGCCTCAGCTCCTGGCATGGGTGCCACAGGGCACTAGAGGTCAGTCGCCTCCTTGATATTGGTCCAAGCTGGGAGATCTTCTCCAGATAGCTATTCAAGCCTTCTATTGCTTCTGGCCCTTGAAACACATCATTCTCAGGAAGAGGTGGCTCTGTCACCACAGTTGCCCTTCCCAGGAAGAATGCCCTGAATGTTTAAGGGAGTAGCGGTGAAGAAATTTTTGTAGAGATGATATTTTGGGATGAGATATCATTTGGCTTGTATGTCATTATCTATTACTGAACAACAAATTATCTCAAAACTTGGTGACATGGGAAGTGGACTTGGCCCAGTTAGGCCATCCATCTACCACATGGGGAGTCCGCGGCTCAAACCCCAGGCCTCCTTGACCCATGTGCAGCTGCCCCATGCGCAGTGCTGATGCATGCAAGAAGTGCCGTGCCACGTAGGGGTGTCGCCACATAGGGGAGCCCCAAGCGTAAGGAGTGCGCCCCATTAGGAGAGCCCCCCAGCACGAAAGAAAGTGCAGCCTGCCCGGGAATGGCGCCACACACACAGAGAGCTGACACAACAAGATGACACAACAAAAAGAAACACAGATTCCCATGCTGCTGACAACAGCTGAAGTGGACAAAGAAGAACACACATGCAGCAAATGGACACAGAGAGGAAACAACAGGGGGGTTGGGGGGGGAAGGGGATAGAAATAAAAAATAAATCTTAAAAAAAAAAACTTGATGGCTTAAAACATTTATTTATTATTCTGTGGGTCAGAACTTCAGGGTCAGCTTAGCTGGGTCCCCTTCCTAAGGATCTCTCAAAAGACTGAATAAAGGTGTCAGCCAGGCTATGGTTTCATCTGAAGGTTTACTGGGAAGGTTCTGCTCCCAAGCTCTCATGACTGTTGGTACCATTCAGTTTTTTGGTTTGTTTTTTCAGATTTATTTATTTATCCCTCCTCCCCCTCCCCCCCCACATTGTCTGCTCTCTGTGTCCATTTGCTGTCCATTCTTCTGTGTCTGCTTGTCACTGTGCATTCTTCTATGTCTGCTTGTCTTCCCTTTAGGTGGCACTGGGAACTGATGCTGGGAATTTCCAGAGTGGGAGAGAGTTGCTCAATCTCTTGCACCAGCTCAGCTCCCTGGTCTGCTGCATCTCTTATTATCTCTCCTCTGTGTCTCTTTTTGTTGTGTCATCTTGCTGTGCCTGCTCCCCATTTGCGCCAGCTTGCCACATGGGCCAGCACTCTGCATGGGCCAGCTCTCTGCTTGGTCCACTTCACTGCACAGGCCAGCTTGCCTTCATCAGGAGGCCCCCGGAATCAAACCGTGAACCTCTAATATAGTAGACAGGAACCCAATTGCTTGAGCCACATCTGCCTCCCAGTATTCAGTTTTCTGAGGACTGTTGGACTGAGTGCCTTAGTTCCTCCCAACATGTTGCCTAGAGATATCCCTCAGTTCCTTGCCAGGGAGTCCTCTCCATTGGGGCAGGGGCACAATAAGAACCAAAGAAAGAATACCAGCAAGGTATAAGCCATAGCCTTTTGTAACCTAATCATGGAAGTGACATCCCATCACTTTTGCTGTGTTCTTTGGTTAGAAATAAGTCAGCAAGTTCATACCACACTCCAGAGGAAAGGATTATACAAGGATGGGGACACTGGGTGGTAGATATCATTAAGGCCATTTAGAATCTTCCTACCACAGTTTGTTTGTACTGAAAAGGCTGGGCCTGCAAGTTATACTTCCATCTTTCTGGAAGTCTCCTATTGCCTGTAGGAGGTTCCTTATACACTGGTAGGCTCCTTATGACACTGACCTTAATGGATTGGACCAGGGTGGGATGCCTGATCAAAGACAGACCTGATGGGCACAGCCTCATCAGATCCCATTTGTCTGTGAGCTTGAGTGGAAAACTCAAGCTTATTCAAAAGTATTCCAGCCATAGTAGTACACAAACCAAGCACAGTGTCTGTCTTTGCAGGGCAGAATGAGAAGAAGCAGAGAGATATGCTGGATAAAGGCAAGAGGAAGCAGCAGAGGCCATGGGAAAGCAGCAGCTATGGGGTGGTAAGAAGAGGGAAAAGGCTGAGCAGGCATGCAAGAGAAGGAGGAGAAGAGGCAAAAGCATAGTGAGTCTCCCCAATGGCAAAGCCCAGGTAAAAGGAGAAATGGAAACTTGCTTGCTTCCAACCAGCTCAGCAATTCCATCTTTCCTGAAAATCCTAGTGATCAAGGAGGACTCTGATTGGCCCAGGTTTGGTCACTTGCCCACCATGGAATCAAGGGGTCCTGACCAGCCACCTCTGAGTCACCAGTAGGCAGAGGGGGAGGGAGCTGGGGTCAGCCTCACATAAACCACATGAGGAAGGTGTACCTGGGCAGGCAAAAACACAGATGTCTACTACACTTGGTGTTTAGAGGAAGGAATGATGGAAAGTTTGGGGTGCTAACGTCCCCTTGAGAGGCATCACTGGACAGATTTTGAATAGTTGTTCTTCCATTTATAAACAAATATGGGACATTAGTTCTTCCAATGGTTATTCTACTTGCAACATCTGCAGGTGTTTCTCTCAACAAGGTCTGGAATCTGAGCAAAGAGAGCATCTTTTAGTCTCTAGACTGGCTGTTTAATCTAGAAAGTTAGATGTTTCTATTTTCAGTTTGTTTATTTCTATAAATCTACAAGTTGGGAAATTTCTAAATTGGCAATGTTTCATTCCAATTTATTTTTTTCTGATTCTCCCTTCAGGTCAGAGAACATTTGAAAAAAGAGAAGATGACTCTCTCTAGACTTCAGGCCTAGGTCCTCCCCAGAATACAGTTTGAAAGTTTCCTGGAGACCCTGTTGATTCATCTTTATTTTATTTGCAATTTTGAATCTTTGTCCAAGTCACTCTGAAGCAGTGGTGTGCTGGATCTCGCTGACTTTGACTCTTGAGAGTTGAATGTTAGCATCTCTGCCCCAATCTACATTCAGGGATATCATGTTGTTCACTTGAAATTGGCCATGGCCATGGTGGTAGTATTTACACCACAGAAATCTGCAAATGCTGCAATTCATGGCTCCCCCCACTGTTGCCACCACTTTTATTTTCCAGTTCGGGCAGACTTCAGAGTGAAGAAACATGACCTCAGTACAATCAAACTTTACTTAATCACAGCTCAGTGTTGCAGCTCAAACCCAGTCAGGGTGACGATGGAAACACCCACTGGTGCTACAGCTCAGGCCCAGCAGAGGCACAAGCCTGGCTGAGGCACCAGTGGAAGAGCCTTCAGTGTTACAGCTCAGGCCTGGGCCAAGCTCGGCATTTGCAGTTCGGCATTTGGTGTTGTGGCTCCACGTTCAGCTCGCTTTGACATTCACAGCTTGGCTTGGTGTTTGACTTGACTTGCAGCTTGATGTTTCTCTGGCTGGGGGGAAGATAGAATGTGTGCTAAGGGCTTCAGGGCTCAGCCTGATATAGGTTCGCTGTGTTGCTGCCCCTGGGGGTGGAACCCCCAGTTGCAATGCTCTGATTGGTCGATTGCTGGTTCCAAGTGAGGGCATTGGTTGGGGTTTGAAAACCAGATTAGCATATTATGTAAATAGACTATCCTGACTGGAAGATGCTGATTGGCTGACTATTAATTAAAGTAATAGATTCTATTGGTTGAAAACTCTCTTACCCTATTTGTTGGTTCAGGATCCCTCTGCCCAGGAGTCCCAGGCTCAGTTACCTGCTCACTCCTTCATCCATCTCCCAACCCCCTCCCTCTAAACCTTACCCCCCACTCCAGACCGGTGGTTAAACATTTACCAGCAGTGCCTTTAAGGATCAGGCCTCTAAAATGGCCTTATTTTAGACTTCTGGTCCAGCAATTAGAAGGGAGGTATTTTGCAATATGATTGTTCTTTGCTTGAGAAAAACTCTGAGGAAAAGAGGGCCCATTGGAAAGTCAAGAGAAAGAAAGAACACAAGGAATAGAGGGATGTAAGTGGGTGGTAATGATAAAGTAGGGAGAGCAATGCAAAGAGGGTAGAATTAAGAAAATTGGAACAGGAGTGAAATAGAGAGTCTTGAGATAGCATACCATTTGAAGAAGCTGGTTGTCTTAGTTTGCCAGGCCTGCTATGACAGATACCACAAAATGGGTTGGTTTAAACAAGAGAATTTATCATCTCATGGTTTTGAAGGCTAGAAGTTCAAAATCAAGGTGTTGATGAAGCCATGTTTTCACCCAGAGCTGGTAGTAGTCTGGTGATAACAGTTCTCTATCACATGGTGATCTCTCTGTCTTCTTTGATTTCTTCTGACTTCTGGCTTCTCCTGACTTCTGCTTCTCTCTTTATAAATCCTCCTGTC
This sequence comes from Dasypus novemcinctus, assembly GCF_030445035.2. Classification (NCBI taxonomy): domain Eukaryota; kingdom Metazoa; phylum Chordata; class Mammalia; order Cingulata; family Dasypodidae; genus Dasypus; species Dasypus novemcinctus. Next base: position 55,523,027 of record NC_080682.1, read on the forward strand.
ATATGAACAAAGACCACCCTGATCCAATTTGGCTACACCTTAACTAATAGCAGTATCTTCAAAAGGTCCTACTTTCAAATAAATTCACATCCACAGGAATACAGATTAAGATTTGAACATGTCTTTTGTGGGGTACATGATCTAATCGCCAACCCTGGCTATTGAATAGTTGACTATATTATTTTTCATAATTTTAAACCTATTAATTTCTTATTTTTGACATGTCAATGTTTACCCAAAATGATCAGTTATTCTAAATAAAAAAATTTTTGTCATATACCCGGTTAAATACAAATTCATGTAAGAAGTAGAGATTCTGCTATGAGGAAGTTGTGGCTTTGACATAGACAAATCCATGGCAGAGAAGTGTGTGTGTGCTTATAAATGTTGTCTCAGATTAGGAAGGGGCCATACAATCAACGACACATCAATTGTTGATCTTGGAATAGACTAAACAAAGTAAACTTACTGCACAAATTGATAAGACAAGAGTGTCCACATAAAATTTTTGAAGGGTACCCAAAGGAAAATTTAATCCATCACTTTTGTGTGAACTGGTCGCTTTTTTAATAGACCTCCAACTCTTTGTCTTGGGGGCTGGCTTGGATTGGATTGGAGCCTAAGATTCTATTCTATTCCTATAGTACGCTCCTTTTACATTCAACAGACACAAGGTAATCTAGGACAAAACAAAACTCACAAGAAGACTTTGGACAAATAGACAAACAAAAACCAAAGCAAAACAAGCAAGAAAAGAATAAGCAGATAAATGGCAAAATAATTTACCAAATTATGTACCTCCAGAAAGAGTTCTAATTATACAAAGACCTAAGTCTAATTACCTTGAACCGAGAACTATTCGGTCACAAATCCTTGGATAACAAAATAAATCCATCAAAGACATTTCAATGAAATAAATCAGGGAATTCTGTGGAATAAGGAAATTGGACACATAGGTCTGGTGAGTGGACCTGTAGGCTGCAAGTCCCATGGAATGCTGCCAACTGAGGGTCTTCAAAACAATGTCGTTGGGACCTCCAGAATTGTGGAAGGATGAGACCACCATTCAAAATCAAAAACAAATTGTTTCTTAAGTTTACTTAATTAAGAGAGAGCCATGCTGGTCTGGCAAAATTTTCTCTGAGCAAAGCAAACTGCTAGTCTTTATATCGAGAGAGTTGTTGAGAAGAGTTTGGGGCTGTATTGGGTTTAGAGGCAGGATTAAGGTGATGTCAGTCTGAGAAATGTTTACAGAAGTGATTTTACAGAAGTGAGTTCAGGGAAGCAGATGTGACTGAATCATGTGAGCACCTGCCTACCACACAGGAGTTCCCAGGTTTGGGTCCCAGTGCCTCCTAAAGATGAGCAGATGCGCCTCCCAACGAAATGAGCTAGAATGCAGCCCCTGCAGCAATGAGCTAGACTCTGCCCCCTCCACAACAATGAGAGGTCACAAGCCAGCAGACAAAGCATCTGTGGGGAGCAGATGTGGTTCAGCCCATTGAGCACTCACCTCTTACGTGGGAGGTCCTGGGTTTGGTTCCTGGTGCCTCCTAGAGAAGGCAAGGAAACAATAGACAGACAGATGAGAGATCCATCTGGGGAAAAGGGGGGTAATAAATAAAGAAAAATAAAGTAAATAAAATAAATCTAAAAAAAAAAGGGATAAGTTCACTGGCAATTGACATGAGGCTCTCACTGATTGTTTGGCTTTTAGAGCTGTGTGCATTGAAGTATGTTGTCACTGACCAATTAGTTAAGTTTAAAATTAGATCTTGGTTTTCTTGGTTTTTTGATACCGCCATGGTCATTGATGGATTAGATAGGTATATAAACCATTTTGGTGAAAACTTGTATTAATGGCTGTAGAACAATCAATCCTTTCTTAGGAGTTTGGGAACACTATCAATCTTTATATTTTACTGATTTATTTTGTTTATTGCCTGTCTCTCCACAGTGAGGTGAAGCATATATGCTCCATGTGAGCAGGGATATTTCTTTATTTTGACCCCTGCTGGTTTTCCAGTACCCAGAACAATGCCTAGCATACAGTAGGTGCTTAACATATATTTGATAAATGAATGAATGGCCCTGACCTCCAAATGTTGACCTGCAGAAGCCACAAGGAAGATGTGGTTCTCTATTGCATTATTTATTTTTTAAAAATCCATTACCACAGAGGCTGGGTAGGATCCAATCATGATAAATGCTTTTGACTTGAGGGTGATTAATGAACTGTGGGACAAGCCTAAGTGTGTGGTGTGCCTCTTGCCTCTACAGATCACTTTCCAACTCCACTTATTCTGTACATGCAACAAATTTTGGAGACTGGTGGCATCATTTGGATCATTAATCTTGGAACATTTCTCCTCTGGCTTTTGCAGTCCTGAGAGATTTTTTGCTTTTTGCTCTTTTCTTTCTCTAGAGTGAATTTCAGGAGGTAGTATAGAATAGAAGCCAAAGCTTAAGTTCTTAGTGGTGGTGTGACTTTTAGATAGGTCATTCAGCTTTACAGAAATAGGCCATTCCAATCTCTGTAAAATGGAAATAAGAATAGAACCACCTCATATAACTACTGTTACCACCACCACCACCATCATCAATCATTATCATCCATACTAAGGGTCTCCGGTGAGCTCTCCAAGTCCTGACACTGTCCTGCCATGCCCCTGGTTTCACAGAAGATAGGCAGAGAGGTCATGAGTTTTTCCAACACCTGGCTTTGAATGGGAGTTAGAAGAGGAGAGGTGAGAAAAAACATGATCAGCTGTATTTCATCTGTATGTTCAATGGGAGGAACCAAGTGGACCCATGAAGGATGCCGCTGACAGATTCATTTATCTGGTTGAGTCAATATCCAACTTCCTTCTTCTTTGCCCATCTTCACTACAGAGGCTGACATGACAAATACTTTCTTTCCCAGTCTACCTTGTTGCTAGGGATGGTCACATGACTATTTTAGATCAATGAAATAAAAGTGGAAGTCTGCTGAGGGGTCTGGGGAAACTTGTTCACCTGATAACAGAGACAAGAGGGATTGGTGCCACACCTTCTATCCTCCTTGTCTTGACTTCAGGCATGATGTCTGGAGTAGGGGCAGATATCTAGTGATTGTGGGACAAAAGGAATGGTTAAGAGACTCACATAGATGCCCCAGCCCTGACATCACTGAGCCACTGAACTCATGCAAGCAGCCATTTCTTTTTATTGGGGAGGATAGACAGACCTTATTTAAGTCATATTTTCAGTGCCTTGCAACCAAAAGCATTCCTAACTGATCCAAAGCCTCCCTACCTGGGACTGAAGCCAGTATTGGCTGAGCTCTCTCTGCACATCTCCCTAAGAAGAACTACTATGTGTTAGTCTTCAGATGGCAGCTATAGGAGGACTACCAAAAGGTTGAAGATGTTTGGCTATAATCACCTTTTGCCTGATGATTTTGTCTTTGGTGGCCAAGATTCAGATCTGGGAGGAAAATGGAATGAGGGCTATGTTAGATGAATAATGGTTCTCCCAAGATGTCCATGTGTTAATTTCTGGAACCTGTAAATATGTTACTTTACATGACAAAGAGACTTTGCAGATGTGATTAAGAATCTTGGGAATAGGAGATGACTCTGTGTTATCCATGTAGGCCCAGTATAATTACAAGTGAAAGAAGGAGGCAGAAGAATCAGAGAAGGAGACATAATGAAGGAAGCAAGGCCAGAATGATGTGGACATGACCAAGGAATGTGGCCAACCTCTGGAATCTGGAAAAGGTAAGCAATGGATTCTCCCCCAAGAACCTGTAGAAGGAATGCAGCTTGGCTAAGTCTTTGATTTTAGCCTAATAAAATCCATTTGGATTTCTGACCTCCAAACTGTAAGATAATGTTTATTTTGTGTTATACCTCTAAATTTATAGTAATTTGTTACAGTAGCATTAGGAAGCTAATACAAGCCCCTTCTACTTTCTAGTGTGCTTTGCCCTCTTCTGAAATCAGGGATTTAGTCTCTGTGGCAGTTTGATATTATTGATAAATTCCAAAAAGAAATACTGATTATGTTGTAAACTGATCTGTCCCTCTGAGCTAGTGATACCCTTTGTGTTAAATTCAGAGGTTTCAACTTTTACTTGATTAAATAATGATTAAGGCTTTGATTGAGTCACAACAGTAAGACGTTGAGTCCCTGTCTCCTTAGCAAGCAGGGACTCACAGAGAAAACTACATGGCAGAGGAGTTAGTTGGAGTTTTGATTCTGGAGCCAGGGAAGTAAGCACACAGAGAAGCAGATATGAGAAAGGCTCTGTTAAACAAGGCAAAGGCCCCGGGAAGAGAGAGACAAGACTTTTCCCAGCCTGTGGCTGAGATTAGAAGAAGCTCGGACCACAGAGCCTTGGGAGGAAGAGGAAGACTGAACCCTCACAGACATCGCCCACCATCTTGTATCAACATGTGGCAACAGACTCTGGGTGGGAAAGAACCTCTTATGATACCTTGAGTTGGGCTCTTTAAGGTCTTATGACTATAAGCTTCTGCCCCAAGTAAATACCCTTTGTAAAAATCAACTGATTTCTGGTATTTTGCATTAGCACCTCTTTGGCTGACTAAATCTCTATCTCATTCCATAAAAGGCAAAACCCACTATGATACATTAATTAGTTCTAACCTGAATAAAATTCAATTTTCCAATAATATACTGTGAGAGTTGTTACCTTGGGTATTCCTGTCCTTGTGCTAGTCTCTGCTAGCCTGTTTGTACACAAATCCGTTTACCAACTTTATCCTGCTCTGCTGCACACTGCAGAGAACTTCGTTTCCCAGAATCTCTTTCCAACTGGCTTCCTACTGGTTTTGGCCATTGAGTGAAACTTTCAGAAGGTGGGAAATAGGGAGCCAGGGCATTGCTCATCTCTTATTCTGCCTCAGGGCACACCTCCAGCTGTGGCTACACCTCCTCACTGGCTCCAGTTCCTACTGCACAGCCCTTCTTGCTATGGTCCCAGCTCCCGCTGGACATCACCCCTCATGGTTTAGCTCCTCTAGGCCCCTCTCTTGGTCCTTCCAGCCCTGGAGTGAAATTACTTCCTGCTGTTGTTTATCTCTGGATTGTTTGTCTTCTCAACTCTTCCATCACCTGTGTAACCAATTCCCTATAAAAATTGCCCTCTGTTCAAAATACCTAGAATGGCTGCTTTCCTGGCTGGCCCTTTTTATGAAGAAATTGCAGCTAGTCCCACAATTATGGTTTCCAACCAGTCTATAGGCTCTGCAGGTGTGGTACCCTGGGGCTACCATAACACTTGACCCTAAGCTGGGCTAAGTCTGCTCTATTTGATTTGGGTTCAGGAAAATGAGCAGACAGAGATGGCTTTTTGACACTCATTTTCCTTTCTCTCCTATATAGTAAGAGAATCCTGGATCTTTTCCTATGCACATCACAATGATGCCCAGAAAGCATCTTCCCAGCTTTACTGCTCAGTATGGCCATAGGTCTGCACTCTGGCCAACAAAGTGGGAGCACGAGAGATGTGTGCAACTTCTGGGTCATGCCCTCCTTTATTCTCTTCCCGTGCCCTGCTGGCTGGAAAGCGGACATAGTGGTGAACCGTCTTTGACCACATGGATGAGGACAACATAATGGGGATGGCCAAGCCACAAAGTAGAAGACACCCTGATCCTGATATCTTGGAACCATCAAAACAGCCTGGACTTCTTATGTTAGTACTATTGTAGAAGGGAGGAACAAACACCATGTTGTTTGGGCCAGTATTATGTTGGACTCGGTCAAGCAGCCAAACCTACAGACTAATTACCACAGAAATGAGATGCTGAGGTTTGCTCCCAGCCAGCCTTCAGCACCTATGCTCTTGTGGCACCTCTCATACCACCCTAGGGTTGGTGGTTTTCTGCTGTTTTCTTACCCATCCCCCACTTTGACTGTGACTCCCATGAGAACCAGAACAGTCTTGTTCCATACATAGCTCCTGACCCAGTGTCAGCACATGGTAGTGTCAGCACACTACTGCGTGTTTGTGGAATGAATGAGTGAGTCTGAGACCTGAGATATATTGGCCATTCATCTGCAATGGGGGGTCACCATGAAAACTCAGGAGCTCATGACTTGTTGCTTTTGACTTTTGTGACTGGTGTCCTTAGAAAAAGAGGAAAATGCAGATGCAGACCCAAAGACACAGGGGAGAAGAGCATGTAACCACAGAGGTAGAGGAGGAGGTGCTGTAGCCGCAAGCCACGAAACTCTAAGGATTGCTGGCGAACCACCAGAAGCTGGAAGCAGCAAGGAGGTACCTTCTCCTCCAAGTTCAGAGGATTTGAACTTGCACCCTTGATTTCAGACTTCTGGCCTCCAAGCACAAAACAGTTCTGTTGTTTTAAACCCTAATCTGTGGACTTTGCCACGGCAGCCCTAAGGACGCTCAGACAGCCCCCCTCCTCCAGTCCAGAATTCTGACCTCTAGCATATCAACACAGAGAAATGGGTAAAATAGGGCTCCGAAATCAGCTTTGAGAGTATACAGTCTGGTCCTGAGGCCAAATGAGGCTTTTTACTGCCTCCACCTGTGACTCCTCTCCAAAGAGGGCCACGCTGACTTTTCTGTCTGCTTCCAGACAGAGGAGCTGGACCAGGGGAAACAGCCCCTACCCCATGTGCTTCTCACCTGATGGCTGGGAAAGCAGGGCCTACTAGCTGCCCCTGTCTCATGTGGTCCCATGGATGGCAACGTCTCCCAAACTTATCCCAGGGGAAGGTAGAACTCTTCCTGCGTGGAAGAACAAGGGAAGGGGTGGAGAGGGGAGCAGACTCCCGTTACAATGAGCCTATGTGGGAATGCGGGGAGAGGAGGAGCAGGCATTCTCTTACACCCTAGATTAGGGGTAAAAGAGTTAATAGGGAGGAGGTAGCAACTGATAAGGGAGAGCCCTGATGGGTCTCTGAGAGGCCTGGGGAGTGCCTGGATAAGGTGGAAAGTGAACTTAGACCCAGAACACCCCAGTTCAAATCCTACCACTGTCACTTAGGAGTATGTGACCCTATGTGCAAGTGACTTAATCTCCCTGAGTCACAAGTTTCTCATCTGTAAAATGGAGATGAATTTGTGGGGCAGATTAAATGAGAGGATGTGTTTAGATGCTTTAGCTCAGGGCCTGGCACATAGTAAGTTCTCAATAAATATTTATTTCCTTCCATACTAGGACAATGAAGGAGGCGAGATTGTGAGACCCCAATCTAGAGCTGAGTCTGCTGGACCCTGTGTTAGCTGGGTGCTGGGAACTGTAGTGGACCACAGGTCATGGGGAGCAACTGAAGGACGCCCCCAAAGCCCTCTCCTCTCTTCTGCCCCTTGAGCTGAGGTTAGAGTCAGTCCCCTGAGAGTGCTCTACTTAGGTGCCCCAGCTACCTGCTGACTGCCTGTACTTCCTTCCCCTCAGACAGATTCTCCCGTCAGGAGCTGCAGCAGCCTTCTCCATCACTCTAATTGCAGTGTGGTTTGTGTTTATCAAGGAAGCAGCAGGGATTCCAAATTAAATTCCAATATGCAATTTATTCAAGCTATAAGGCCTATCAAGAGACTGTCTGCAGAACCTTCTGCCTTCCTTTTAGAGGCAGAAATTTCCTCTGCCAATACACGCCCCATGTCTCCTGGGACCAAGGCTCTCTGGAATGGGGATTCTCCCTGCCCGGCTGGCCTGCTGCTCTCCTGCTTTACAAATAGGGTTGCTGAGGCCTAGGGAAGGGTCTTGGGCTTGAGAACAGTCCTGGGCTACATCGAAGGCTGGACTGGTGCGGGGTTTTCTGTCTTTGGGAAGGATGCGTGATAGGGTATCATTCTGGCATTCCCGAAGATGGCAAATGAGCCAACTCTGAGCAGAAGTAAAGCCCATGGGAGTCTCATTTTGAAAATCAGCATCATTCTATCAGAATCCATCTGCCTGAAAGAGGCTTCTGAGCAGAGCCTGGGCACGGAGCCACCTTCGCAGGCTTCACACTAATAGACCAACCCCTTCCTGGCAGACCCCTCTGCCAGGGGCTTCCAGACTCGTTCCTGCTTCCTGACTCCCCCAACCATGAAGTGTTTTATGAGATGCTTAGACACTAGAATTAAGATGACAAAGTCAATTGAAAGCCATGGCAGTGAAGAAGCGATTGAACCGTGAAGGTGGCAGAGTGGGGGCCGCTCATCCTCATAAGTGGCTGCCCTCTGGCTCCAGAGGTGCTTTGGTGTTTTGTTCTTACTTGCCATCGGAGCCCACAGCTTACTTTGGACTCATCTCTGACAGTAACAACCACAGACTGTTGATAGTGCCACAGCATATGCTCCTCCAGAAGGGTCCTCTCAGGGAGCTGGGCACCCCTGTACTGCCTGCCAGGGTGGAACTAAAGAAGGATGGAGGCAGAGGGTGCTCCAAGGAGCATGGACAAGCCTGCCTTAAACCATCATGAACTAGAGAAGGAAGAGTGGGAAATAGCAAGAGAGGGGGAAGGCAGAGGGCAGGAAAGGGAGAGAGAGGATAGGAAAATGGTGGAAAGGACAGGCGGGGAGAGAAAGGAGGTGGGAGGGAGAAGTGGGGAAGGAGGAGGGAAGGAGAGAGAGAGGGAAAGTGGTGTGGGGAGGAAACTCTGAAACTCCTGTTTCCAATTAGAGCAATCTCTTTGCTGGTTGACATGGTCCACTGGATATTTTTATTCGAATAACTCTTACTTAGCAAATGATCTACATTTCCTCCCCCGAGAAGTCATCATAGGCAGGAGAGAAAGAAACCATAGAGAGGGGGACAGAAACTATACCTTCCAACATTTTTTCTCTTCTGACTCATCTGGCTTCACAGCCAACCCTACGGTCAACCTACTGGCCAATTCTCTTGGGGCAGGAGATAACCTTACTCCTATCTTAATGAACTCGCTCACCCACCACCTACAACTGTCCCTTTATGAATCTTCTTGGGATCTGTGGTGGGCAGTAGAAGATTCTGTTGGGGGTGAAACCCGATCATTAATAAAAGTAACCCCAAGGCCATGCTATTCTATTTCCCATCACAAATTATGCCCTAATGGTCCAAAGAGTTTATCATTGGTTTTCCTAAATAATTCATGAAATCATCTGTTTTGAACATTATGAACTCCAATTAAATGTTCCTAGAAAAAGAAAAGATCAAAACCAAACTCTTTTTTCATCAAATACAAAGAAATTTAAGTCTAAAATCTTTGAACCCAAATTGCTACATAATGAGAAAGGCGTACACGTAAGATTTGAAAAGCAAAAGTGCACCGGAAGTCACTATTCTTAACAGACTATGGTGGCCAGTCGTGAGGCGTCATAGTCTTCTTGAGCTCACGTGGTGCAGGGCCACTTTGGAGACTTAAGGAAGCATCCCGGTGGCCTCCCTCTAAGCTCCAGTTTCTCCACCTGTTCCAGGGACCCAGGCTGGTGTCCTTGGTGATTGTGCCTCTGATCCTCCAGCCATCACGACACACCTCTTCCCACATCAGCATAAGCCTTAATTCCATACTAAGTCCCTTATTCCTGTAACACTTGTAGTCATTCTGAATAATCCCAGGTAATACACTGGGCAAGGACCAACAGTGATTTCATGAAACAACAACTTTTAAATCTAAGCCAAGTAGAAAGTGGGGTCAAGACTCTCCCGTTCAGTCATTCCCTGGTAACTGATTCCAACGGGAGGGATGAGTTATTTAACATTTATTATTTCACTTAACAGGAGGCCAACCCCTTTCTCTTTCTGGAAAGTCTATAATTCTTTTTCCCAATCTGAGCAAGATGTCACTTTTTCACCTCCAATTGGGAATGGCAAACAGAATCTGTGATCCGAAGCCCTTCTCCAGCCCAGCTGTGGATAATCAAGCACAGTGCAGGGCATGTTGCCCATCTGCTTGTCTCTCCCCTCTCTTCTGGGCTTTGTTGCTAGTTCTGCTTTGGGATGCTCCATCTGCGGCTTTTCTCTCTCCTGGATTCCCATCTGAGCGTCTGCGTTCCTTCTCTCCATTTTTGTGGCTCTTTCTCTGTGCCTGTGCCTTTTTAAAAAAAGATTTCTTTCTTTCTTTCTTTCTTAATCCCGCCTCACCATTGTCTGCTCTGTGTGTCCATTTGCTGTGTGTTCTTCTGTGTCTGCTTGTATTCTCATTAGGCAGCTCCAGGAACACATCCTGGGACTTTCCGGAGTAGGAGAGAGGCAATCATTCTCTTGCACCAGCTCAGCTCCCTGATCTGCTGTGTCTCTTATTATCTCTCCTCTGTGTCTCTTTCTGATGCATCGTCTTGCTGCTCCAGCTTTCCACATGGGCCAGCACTCCTGTGCAGGGCAGCACTCCTGCACAGGGCAGTACTCTGTGCCGGCCAGCACTCCGTGTGGGGCAGCTTGCCACACGGGCCATCTTGCCTTCACCAGGAGGCTGTGGGCATTGAACCCTGGACATCCTATTTGGTAGATGGGAGCCCAATTGCTTGAGCCACATCCATTTCCCTGTGTCTGTGCCTTTTTAAAGGACTTCAATAAGAGGATTAAGATCCACCCTTGATTTCGCTATCGAATCAAAGGCCTTTTAACTGAAGTAATCTACTCAAGAGATCCCTTAACTGTATCTAATCAGAAGGTGCCATCTACAATGGGTTTACAGGCACAGGAATGGGTTCACTTTAAGAACAGGAGTTTCTGGGTCCTACGAAAGACTCAAAGCAGCACACTAAATTTCCACGTACTACATTGGTCTAGGACTCATTCAAAATCATGTAGGCAGTAACTATGTTTTGGTCAAGAAAGGGTTCTGGCATGGCCAGAGCTAAGGTCCCAAAGATGTCAGTATCAAGATTCCAAATGGATATGACTCCTGAAAGTTTTCTGATGAGGAAGAGTTTTCTGGGGAAGGGTATTTCAGGCAGAGGGAATGGCAAGAGCAAAGACCAGAACTGGGAGTGTTCCTGGTGGGTTTGAGGGCCAGCAAGGTGGCCAAGGCAGCTGAGTGGAGTGAGAGAGAGGGGAGAGCAGCAGAAGACACAGTTAGATAGGTAATGGGGGAGCCAGATCACTTCAGGTCTTGTAGACCACTGTAATGATTTTTATTTTTATCCTGAGTGAATTGAAAAGTTATTCAAAGATTTTGAGACTAGGCTAATGGGAGGCAATCTAGTAGAGAAATGATGAAAGCTTGGACTAGGTTGGCAGCAGTATAATCTAAGAAGTGGTCAATTCTGAATATCTTTTGAAGATGGAGTCTGCAGGTATTTGTCTATGTGGGGTGTGAGAGAAAGTGAAAAAGTCAAGCATGACTCTAGAGTTTTGGCCTGAGTAATTGGAAGGAATGGGGGCCATTTCCCATGATGGGGAAGATTGTAAGACCACCAAGTTGGGATCAAAGATCAACAGCTCAGTTTTTAATGTATTAAGTTAAAGATGCCTATTAGGCATCTAGGTGTAGGTGTTGAGCAGGCAATTAGCAACCTGAGACTGCATGTCAGGGGAGAAGTCTGGACTAGAAATAAAAGTGTAGGAATTGTTGGCATTTAGATGGATTTTCTACCCACATGCTTGGATGAGATCCCTTAGGGAGAGAGTGCAGGTAGAAAAGAGGTTCAGAGGCACAGTTTCAGGGGTCTCTCATGTTAAATATCAGAGAGATGATGGGCAGCCAGAGGCCATTAATGGAAGAGGAAAAGCAGGTATGTGAGATTGCATTATTATTTCCAGTGATTTGCTGCATTACCTGTAGGAGTATCTCCCCCATCTTACCAGATTGCACCATGTGTCTTGATTTGGCAGATGAAATATGAGCATAAGTCTTATATGACACTTTCCAGCAGATGGTTTTAGAGCCATATTGGGTTCTGCCATTTCTTTTTAATATTTTTATAACAGCTTTATTGAGATATAATTCACACACCATACAATTCATCTATTTAAAGCATAGTTTGTTTTTTAAAAAAGTATATTCACAGATATATGTAGTCATAACCATGATCAATTTCAGAGCAACTTCATCACCTCAAAAAGAAACCCTATACACTTTAGCTATCACCCCACTATCAACCCATCCCCCAGCCCTAGGCAACCTCTAAGATACTTTCTGCCTCTTAGATTTACCTATTCTGGACACTTTGTATAAATGGAATCATAATATGTGGTCTTTTGTGACCAGCTTCTTTCACTTAGCACAGTGTTTTCAAGTTTCATCCATGTTGTAGCCTGCATCAGAACTTCATTACTTTTTACTGCCAAATAATATTCCATTGTGTGCATATACCACTTTTGTTCATTCATTCTTTAGTTATGAACATTTGGATAGTTCCTCCATTTTGGCTGTTAAGAATTATGCCACGGACATAACCAATCCAAGGTCCACAGAGAAAAGGTGGCATTGGAGTGGAGTGGGAAAAGTGGACATGGTGGCTGATATGGGTATGGGGAATGGCAGGAAGAGATGAGATGTGGAGGTGCCTTTGGGACTTAGAGTTGCCCTGGATGGTGCTGCAGGGGCAATCACTGGACATTGTAAATCCTCCCAGGGCCCACTGGATGGAATGTGGGAGAGTATGGGCCATGATGTGGACCATTGACCATGAGGTGCAGAGATGCCCAGAGATGTACTTACCAAATGCAATGGATGTATCATGATGATGGGAGTGAGTGTTACTGGGGGGGGAGTGGTGGGGTGGGGGTGGTAGGGTTGAATGGGACCTCATATTGTTTTTTTAATGTAATATTTTTACAAAATCAATTAAAAAATAAAATTAAATTAAAAAAATAAAAAAATAAAAAAAGAATTATGCTACTAAAAACATTTGTGCAGTGGTGCTCAGAGATGTATTCACCAAATGCAATGAATGTCTCATGATGATGGAGGGGGTTGTTATTATGGGAGGAGGAGTGGGGTGAGGGGGGTGGAGGGTATATGGGGGCCTCATATTTTTTTAATGTAACATTAAAAAAATAAATAAAGACAAAACAAAACAAAACAAAACAAAAACAAACATTTGTGTACCAGTTTTGACGTGCATGTATGCTTTTTTTCCCTAGAAGTAGAACTGCTGGGCAACTGTGAGTCATCTGGTAATTACGGTTAACATTTTGAGGAACTGCCAAACTTGTTTCTAAAGTGGCTTCACCATTTTACATGCCCACCAGCTGTGTATGAGGGTTCCAATTTCCCCACATCCTTGACAATACTTTTGATTATGTGACTTAATTTTAAAGGATTTATTTTATTTACTTACTTCTCCCCACCCCCTAATTGTTTTGCCCTTGCTGTGTCTGTTCATCTTCCTTGTTTCTTTAGGAGGCACCAGGAACCAAACCCAGGACCTCTGATATGGTAAAGAAGTGACTTATCACTTGAGCAACCTCTGTTCCCTACTTTGTTGTATCTCTCATTGCATTTTTCTTCTTGTGTCTCTTGTTGAATCATCTTGTTGCATCAGCTTGCTGTGCCTGCCTGTCATGCCAGCTTGCTGTCTTCTTTTTTTTAAAAGATGTATTTATTTATTTATTTCTCTCCCCTCCCCCCCACCCCGGTTGTCTGTTCTCTGTGTTTATTTGCTGCATCTTCTTTGTCTGCTTCTGTTGTTGTCAGCAGCATGGGAATCTGTGTTTCTTTTTGTTGCGCCATTTTGTTGTGTCAGCTCTCCATGTGTGTGGCACCAATCCTGGGCAGGCTGCACTTTTTTTCGTGCTGGGTGGCTCTCCTTATGAGGCGCACTCCTTGCGCGTGGGGCTCCCCTATGCGGGGACACCCCTGCATGGCAGGCACTCCTTGCGCGCATCAGCACTGCACATGGGCCAGCTCCACACGGGTCAAGGAGGCCCGGGGTTTGAACCGCAGACCTCCCATGTGGTAGACGGACGCCCTAACCACTGGGCCAAGTCTGCCGCCTCGCTGTCTCCTTTAGGAAGCACTGTGAACCAAACGAGCAACCTCCCATGTGGTAGGCGGAAGCTCAATCACTTGAGCGACATCTACCGCCCTGATTATGTGACTTTTTTTTTGTAGTCATCCTAATGGGTGTGAAGTAGTATCGCACTGTGGTTTTGATTTACATTTCCCTAATGGGTAATAATGTTAAGCATCTTTTTCATGTGCTTATTGGCCATTTCTGTACCTTCTTTGGAGAGATTTCTATACGGACTCTTTGACCAGTTTTTATTTGGATTGTCTGTTTATTATTCAGTTCTAAGTATTCTTTATTGTTTCTATATATAAGCCTCTTATCATATATATTGTTTGCAAATATTTTCTCCAATTCTATGGGCTATGTGTCTGACATTTCTTTTTGCCATCTGTCATAAAAGTGGCATGTGCCTGGTAAAGGCTGCTCCTTAAGCCTGGGGACTGGAGTGAAGGAGGCGAGGCATGAAGCAGAATCATATCTAACCTGCAAAAGACATGTAACCCAGTGAGAAATAAACTCTTCCAGTTATGCTGTTGATGATATGGCATTGTAACCTAACAGAATATACCCAGCATAGAAATTGGTATCAGAAATGGGGTAATATTATAAAAGAAAACTTAAAATATGCTGCACTGGTGTTGAGGCCTGGGGGCAGGTAGAGAGGAAACTGTTATTGGAACTGAAAAATGAAAACCATGCTATGCAATGAAACCACTTGGTAAAAATGTCATCCAGGATAACTGGGAAGGTTGTTAAGGTGCTAAATGAACTTGTGTCTTCAGGTGAAAAAGTTGCTAAAGGTTTGAGAGTATTTTACTGCCAAGATCACCAGCCCTGATTAAAGGAGGGTTTGACTACTCAAGACTTAAAATGACTTTTGGGCTGTCAACCTCCTATGGTAAGGAAAAGGCTGAGAAAGCTGTGCAGCAACCAAGATGGAACATTCTCAAATGTTCTCTTTAGATACGGCCAGAGATGACAATGGACTGGGGTGCAAACTCCAGCAAAGTAGAACTGGGATCTGACCATGGGGTCTAATCTGGTCATTCCTCACACACCCAATATATAATGGTGCAAAAGACGGGATAACTGCAATTAACAGGACCATTTGTAACAATCCTGAACTCTACCTGGATACCCAAGGCTCTTGTTTTGACCAGTGACTGTTATGTGTACACCCCCATTCCATTCTTTCCCTCTATGAATGGGAGTATTTATTGTGATTGTGTTCCTGTTCCCTCTGTATACTGGGTGTGGATGTGTGAAGAGGGAAATGTTTGAGAAATAGTCTGTCAAGAGGAACCATTTTTTAACTTGACATAGATTTGTACCAGATCCTGACTCTGAGTCTGATTAGATGAGTTGCATGGGTGTTTTCTTTCAAGAGAGAGTGAGAGTATGCCATGTGTCAAGAGTGTAAGTGTGTGTGTGTGTGTATGTGTATACATACATACATACATACATACATATATATATGGTTTTTTTTAGGAGGTACTGGGGAATGAACCCAGGGCCTTGTACATGGGAAGCAGGCACTCCACCACTGAGTAACATTTGCTCATAAATGTATATTTGATGACTGGAAGGGTGGTCTTGGAAGACTGTCATCTGCTCACCAAAATCCACTTCCTGTTCTTTCTGGAACTCATCCTCCCTCATGGGTGGGTGTGGCCATCTGACCAAGAGGCTGTGGACAACGGTATGTGAGTGGTGTGTGTGCCACTTCCAGATCTGATTCATAAATTACTCTTTCCCATGCCTTTTCCTCTTCTGGCTCACTGGGATCATTCACCAGAGTGAACCTGAAAACCATATAAAGTGAGATATAGTCTGGTAGTGCACCTTTAGAGCATATCATCCTGCCTAGCTCATAACCCCTGACCAGCCAAAGCACAGTCGTATTTAAATGAATAAGCTTTCTCCAATATTGCATCCCGTCCCCCCTTGCCATGCCTCTGAGCCTCAGAGCCAGTCGGAATTAATCCTCTCATCATCTATGCTACCAGCTGCCTCAGAATTTCCAAGAGGTCATTCTCTAGATATTGATGTATCCTAGCTCTTAGGGGTAGATAAAAGGGTTAACTGTGGAAAGCCTACTTAGCAACATACATTGTTGAATTTAGCTCTTGGAGTGCTTAGCAGGTGGAATGAATGGGAATGTATCTCTGATCCATCAACTACAAAATCCTGTGCAGGTTGGGAGAGAGACACATGGTGGAACAATTGCCCCTCAGCACTTTCCTTGGTTTGGGTTTAGTTCTGGAGCCTATGAGGTATTTCAGGTTTCCTAAGGGTGGAACTCTTCTTATATGGCTTTATCCATGTCCTATATATGACTTACTTCAATCGATTATCTTATGACACACAAAACCCAAGCCCAATATGCCTACAACTTGGCAATGACCTTGTCTGCTAGGTTTAGGGAAAGGCTGTTGAGTCTCTTGGAATTTTCACTGTAATACTGCATCTGCTCCTTTCAGACCATTTAGTGATTATGGCTATGCTGTCTCAAGCTTATAGTTGTGTGCTATTTTCTTATGAGTATTAGGAATTGTGCCAGCTGGTTGTGGGTCCCATTCTTTGGTGAGGCCCTATAGTAGATATTTTGTCTACTACCCCCTTCTATATGGGAACTGCCCCTTTCCAACCCCATGTATTAGCAATTCAGGTAGCATTGTCAATCAAGGGACTGATTCCCACCCAAGAATGATCAGTCATGAGTGCTTTTAAAGAGATTTCTAGATTCTAGGGGAAGAGTGTCTCTTCTGAGATTATGACCTTCAGTCTTCTGGGATGCTCTTTCCTACCATGTGTTAAAAGCCACAAAGCCAACCCTGAGCAAAGCAGTGCTGAGAAGCTGGGGATGGAGAAAGAGATTCCTAATGATATCTACTGAGCAACTGAATCCATCCCTGCTTGGTACCAGCAGTTCCATACTCTTGGACTTGGTTTCATCAGACAACACATCTTCTAAAATTTAATACAAATAACCTTGTAACCTTGTATAAGTTGGATTCCAATCATTTACAACTGGAGGTTCTAATGAAGGGTCTCATGAACTTGATAAACTATAGGATGCCAAGGGAGTCAGCATATTTTCTCCTGACCTTTCTCTTGGGAGCCACATTGGGTCCATAACCTTTCTTTGTGTAGAATCATCCCACCTCCACAGCAGCCAGGTCAAGGTCTTTCTATCCCATATAGTTTATTCTCTGAATCTGCTGCTTTGCCTGTGGGTGGTAAACTCATTGGAGAAGATGGACAATACCTCCCAGGTCATTCATCCCCATGAACTTTTCTCTAAAAGAAAGATTGTTGTCTGAATTTATCACCTTGGAGAACTCCCAGTGAAAGTAGTTTTTTGACTAGGATTTCTAGTCAATCTAACAGTTTAGGACCTCATTGGACAGGCTCCTACTCAACCTAATGCTGTATTCTCACTCACTGGCAAAGAGCCCAGTATGGTCAATTAAATTCATCTCACAGATCCTTGAATGGCTGGCTTCTTAAGTTATTCTGTTTTTAATTTTTCAGGGGTTGATGCCATTTCAATGTGCCATTTCATGGGTTCTAGTACCCTGAACCATTAACACAACTGTTTATTTTCCACAATGCCCTTAACTTTGGGACCCTGAACTCAAGTTGAGAGTTTTTCTCTGGATCAGAAGCTGGCAAGCTATTACCCTGTTTTTGGAAATAAAGTTAGTTTGATTGGAACTAGACTTGCTCATTCATCTATGTATTTTCTATGGCTGCTTTTGTACTATTTTCTATGACTGCTTTTGTACTAGAACATTGGAATGTTTGCTACATGGTCCACAACGCCAAAGTATTTACTAGCTGGCTGATTGCAGGAATGGTTTGGCGACCCCGGCTCTAGACTAGTACTTCTCAATGGTCTCCTCATACTGACACTTACAAAAAATGTATTTGTGAGGCATCCTGAAGGATAAAAAGATTAGTAGCTTCACAAGCATTTGTGGCATATGTGGCATGCTCCAGACCACTTGGGGCAGGGCATGATCTAACTCATATTTGGGATACCTTTGTTTGACACCACACTGAGCTTTCTGAGAGAGCTGGGGATCTAAATCAAGGTCCTGCAGGGCCTGCACTTGTACTCCTGTGTCCTGGTGAATTGGGTTATGTTCCTTGATTTATTTATTAATATTACATTAAAAATATATGAGGTCCCCATATACCCCCACCCCCTCCCCTCACTACTTCCCCCATAACAACAATCTCCTCCATCATCATGAGACATTCATTGCATTTGGTGAATACATCTCTGAGCACTGCTGCACCTAATGGTCAATGATCCACATCATAGCCCACACTCTTCCACATTCCACCCAGGGGGCCATGAGAGGACATACAACGTCCGGTAACTGTCTCTAGAGCACCACCCAGGACAACTCCAAGTTCCGAAAACGCCCCCACATCTCATCTCTTCCTCCCATTCCCTATCCCCAGCAGCCACCATGGCCACTTTCTCCACACCAATGTCACATTTTCTTCAATTACTAATCACAGTAGTTCATGAATAGAATATCAGTAAGTCCACTCTAATCCATATTCTAGTCCTCCATCCTGTGGACCTTGGAATGGTT
Organism: Dasypus novemcinctus; assembly: GCF_030445035.2. NCBI lineage: Eukaryota > Metazoa > Chordata > Mammalia > Cingulata > Dasypodidae > Dasypus > Dasypus novemcinctus. The sequence goes on from NC_080682.1 coordinate 55,541,540, forward strand.
GTGTCCACTCCACATCAATATCAAGAGGGGGCTTAGATTCCACATGGATGCTGGATGCAATCCTCCTGCTTTCAGCTGTAGGCACTCTTGGCTCCCTGGTGTGGTGGTTGACCTTCTTCAACTCCATGTTAGCTGAGTGGGGTAGGTCCAATAAACCAGAGTGTAGGAGCTGAAGTCTGTTGAGGCTCAGGGCCTGGCTATTACATGGTCAGTCCAGAGATTTAGGTCCCCTGGGTATAAACTAAACCCCAGCACCAACTATAGTTCCAGTAAAAGTAACAGGAGAGGCTTGTGGACAAAGATCACATCTGAGTCCAGCTCCATCACATAGAAACACAAACTCTAAAGTAGGGCCAACTGACATGGCACTGAACTCCATCTGCCATGACCATAGAACCTGTGGGTCTCCGTAGCCCTCAGAAGAACCAATACCCGGGGTTCTATCTACTTTATCTGTCTCTGGGACTCTGCTGAGGTGTGTATAAGGGCAACCCCTCTGATAACCTCCTGGCTCTTTTTGGAGATTCATAGCCATATACACTCATTTATCCTTTCCATTTCCCCCTTTGATTCAGGTCAAAAAACATTTTTAACTCCTGGTATTATATATAGATTGAGATATTCTGCTGGTCTGATTTGACCCTTTTATTCAAGGTCATTTTCTAGTTACATCACCAGCTGGTACTCGGTAGTAATCCCTCGGCGCCAGGGAGGCTCATGCCCAGGAGTCATGTCCCACGCTGGGGGGAAGGCAACACATTTACATGCTGAGTTTGGCTTCGAGACTGGCCACATATGAGCAACATGGAGGCTCTCAGGAGGGAACTCTTAGGCACCCTGCAGCTCCAGACTGTGTTCTTATTTCAGGTGCATAGGCTCACAAGCATAGTCATTAGTATCAAGGGCTCATTGTTGGACCTTCATTCTTTTTTGGTCTTTGCTGTAGTACTTGGGGGATTGTTGCTGTTCCTTTAGGGACTGTGATAGAGCTCCCCTGGCTAGGAACTCAGCACTCCCTCAGTTGTTGTTTTTAATTTTAACCACTTTGAAAATAGCCAAACATTTTTATGTACCCTGGATATATGCCCTGTAGAACTCCCTGCCAACCATGTGTCCCCTGTCAATAACATCCCATACCAGTATTCCTCCACTGCCATTGTTGAACCTCTCTGTGATGTTCCTTGATTTAGACATGTTCTTGGTCTTCATCCACTTTCCAGTATGTGTGAATCCATTATTAACAGGATCTTTTGAAGATTTTAGAGAATGTGTAGCCAACTCAATCAGGACAGGTCTCAGAGGCTTTATAAGAGAGAAAGCCAAGGGGAGGAGCCAGAATCCAGAAGTCAGCAGAACCCAAAGAGAAAGGAAAGGCACCTCATGTGATAGGAAGCTAAGGAATCCAAAGATCTCCAGCTGGCCAGAACACTGCCGACCTCAGGAGGAAGCAAGCCTTCCAGGCTCTGAAACCATGAGATGGTACATCCCTGGTGTTTAAGTCAACCTATTGTGATATTTGTCACAGCAGCCAGGATACTATGACACAAATGGATTTCAGTTTTGGCCAGAGTTATTTCTTCTGTTGATGGTGGTGGTGACCTCCTGGGTTTCCTGACTCCCAGTGCAATTGTCTCACTGCATCAGACAACATGTAGCTTCAACATTAGATTTCCTAAGAGCATGAATGTGTTCTCATCATTGGTGGGGCCAAATCTCAGAGCCATCCATTTGTAGTACAAAACTCATTACCAGTACATCTGTGCAAGAACTGTAGCACCCCTGAATATGTGATCAGAATTGGTTACAATTATCCCAACCACTTGCCTATTTCCCTCAAGGAGCACTGTAGGAAAGGCACCCAATGCCTGTCTTCTGAACTGACATCCCAAGTCCTGTGATAGTAACTGGTGACCATGATTTCACCTCCACATTCCAACCACATTAGCAGTGGAATCATTAAGCTTCCATCACATTTTAAGGTCCCATCAATAAAGTCTTCCTTTTCTCATTTTATTATGGCACACATTCATTGTAGAAGCCCGTGACTGTCAACTCTGTATACCTGCCATAGAGGAGAAAAGTGAGTCAAGAACCATTAACACTTGTAGAAGAATGAAACTGCAAGTTTATTTGAAAGTATAAAAATTAAAAAAAAAAACAAAACCAAAAAACAAAACCTAACCAAGAAACAAAATGCAACCATACACAACTTTTCCAGTTTACATTAACTTCAAATATCACACACTATTTATTAACCACATATTTGCATTTTTAAAGAAAATTGCCAATTTCCAGGTAGACGGAGTCAAGTGATAAGCTAGTGATCTCATGAAACTATTTTAATGCTAAAATAAAAAGGACCAGCTGATCTCATTTGAGAACAGAGAACACAGATGGTTTTTGGTTGGCATAGATTTAGACAATGTATAAAAACTGTCTTAGTTGGAATGAGTTAAAAAATATTTCTGGCGACTTATTTGCCATCTTGAGTAGAAAAAAAAAACCCTGCAGCTTTGGTGCCCTATTTATACATTTTAAAAAACATTCATTAAAAAGTCAAATCTATAATAAAAATGTCCCCGTGTTTGTTTTAAAAAAACAACATTAATAGACTCCCCTTATCTACCAAGGCCATTTGTTTTTCCTAAGATGCCTGGAAGCAGAAAAGCACATGAGATTAACTCACTGCACAATTAATTAAAATTAGAATCCTTTCCTCTAAACAACTTCCAGAGCACCAGAAAGAAGCAGGGGCCCATCAAATGGGAGAAATAAAGCCTTCCCGACTCACAGGAGATGAAATGTTTAGCCAGTTTCTAACACACTCCTGCTACCATCAAAAGTTATTTCTTTATTGGATTACTCAGAAATAATTCAAGTGCTATTTGAAAAATGAAAGAAACAAGCGCTAGGTTCCTTTCCTTTCCTTAGGGAAAAAATCCCCACCAAGTGGCTAGCTTTCCTGTAACATACTTTGGACTTAGTTTAAAAAAAGTCCACAGAACAGGAGCATTAAATGCTACCTCATTCCCTCTCCAGCAGGCTCCATTTTAATGAGCATCAAACAGATTACTAAAAATGTCTTCTGCTGTGGAAAGATGCCCGGAATGGGTGAGGGCTGCTCAGGATGGCTCCACCAGGAACTGTTTTGTCCCCCTCCATCAGCATGGCTTCTTGCCAACAACCCCTAAGTTTCTACCTGTTATTCTCCCAGGGGATGGGCCCAGGGCTGGCTGGGCACAGAGAGAGCAGAGAAAGAGGAAAACTAGTATAAAGACAGAGGCTATACCCTGAGGGAAACGCAACCCTCTTTCTGCATCCTTCAAGAACTCCATAAATAATAACTGCAAAATGCAACAATGCACCAACGCCAGGGACACAGGTTAGTCTGGAGTGACACGGGGCTCAGAGGGCAAAGGCAGGAGGAGCTCCTTTAGCATCTTTCTTTGGACCGCACTCAAGGAAGAACAAAACAAAAAGAAAAGACTGCTTTTCTGTACACATATAAATAGTCCCTTAACTAGAAGGGAAGAAAACAAACACACTGTTTCAAATGTATTTCTAAGAGATTAAAAAAAAAAAAAAAAGTCCAAAATGGAAAATCTTGACTCTAAGACATCTATTGCCCATGACTCTTGGAGGAGAAACTACTGGGATGCCAGGAGGGGCCTGTGTCTGATATAAATAAGGATGATGGTACTCGGTACTTGGACCTCAGGAGGGGGAGGGTGTGCTGTGCTGGGCACGAGGAACGCATGTGGGAGGGATGAGATGCTGCTCTCACCTATGTTAAAGACCACAGTGTCCTCCAGTTCAAGTGCACAGGTAAAATAGACTTCCAAGTGTTTGGGACTTCAGGGGCAAGTGTTGAGCTGCATGAATGGGCAAGACAGGCTGGACAATGAGGCCAGACCAGGTTCTCAGCCAATACAGAGTTGGCTACAGGCAGCTCAGCTGGGAGGGTGACAATCCAGAATTCAGGGAAGGCACCTTGGAGCCAAGGCAAGGCCTTGGCTCTTGGCAGTGTGCATTTTAGGGTCCTAGAGCTGGGATAAACTTGCAGCAGGGGCCCCCTGCCCACTCTGGGATCAGGCAGATGGTACACACTGCCGGAGCAAAGTGCTCCGAATGAAGGTTCTTGGGCAAATTTCTAAACCCACAACTCATCCAGAGTAGATGGCTTTCAGAGTCATTCACAAAAACGAGATGACACTGCCTATTGCTGAAGGCATTACTCATGTCAAAAGTTTTCTTTGGTCATGCCTGCACTGAACAAGAGCAACAAGTAGGATCATGCAAGGCAGCTTTTGACTGTTCATCTGGATTCTCTCCAGGTTGGCCATTCAGAGATATCTTCGGGGGAGGATCATGCAAACCTAGTCCCAAAATGGACCTTTAAGGAGAACTGGGTCAAATATTTTCTTGCCCTTTCGAACAGCCAACATGGTCCCAAAACACTGCTTTCTCTGACCGCTAAAATACTGTTTTGTACTGCTGCCTGCAAATGTACAGCTTCCACGCAAAAGGATTTCCATTGTAACAGAAGAATGATGTGAATGATGAGGCTGGGATCCTGGGCCATGAAGGAAGGGTGGCCTCACAGAAAATGATGCACAAGGCATTGGGTCAACAAAGAGGCCAGAAAAATGCCAGGTCACCCACCTAAGAGTATTCCCGAAATCTAGGGGAGAAGGGGAGTGGAGAGACAGCTCATACCCCAAATTGCTCCTCGAAGCACGTTAGATAGCTTCCCATGAGCACACATTGTTAGGATGGTAACAAGTCAGAGCAGATGGAACCCATATGGACTTTGGAGTAACTGGATTTTATACTTGTTCAGTGCCCTGGCTGGGCAAAGAGTCCCTGGGCTCAGTGGCGCCCTCCTGCAGGCCAGGCTGCCCCAGGCTGTGGCTGGCATCTTCCATGCTCAGGAGGCTGCTGGCTGCTTGGGAGCTGGCACTGTTGGCGCTTGCAGACCGGGAGCGATAAGGAGGCAGGTCTGCTTGGTTCAGAGACTCGGTGTCGGAAGAGTAGGGTGGTGGAGGGAGGTCGTACCATGCAGGTCTGCAAAGGAGAAAGCAGATCGGGGTGGGAGGAGACAGCATTAGAGTCGAGTTGGGGCAGGCCATGTGGAACCAAAGCCAATTTGAGTTCATTTCAGGGTGGATGCTTCTAAAGAGGAATGAGATTTTTCCTCCAAGCCCAAAGGCAATTCAAGGTTCTGGAAAGCCAGTGGTTTGCAGTAAGACAGAGGAAACAAAAAGACCAGTGTGTTCTGGCTGGGTCGAATTGACTGGGCAGTGCCAAGCCATGTCCTTTGGGTGGACCCAGGACGAAGCTGCCAGACAGCTCCCTTGGTTCAACTTGGGTGGCTTGGCAAAGCTGCTTTGCTCTGTCAGCAAGGGGCACTGTGGCCAAGAGGCCAGGCCAGTGTTTCCACCGAGTCTCTCTTGGGTCTACAGAATTTGGGGTTCCCAATGAAGCTAATTCTAGGCTATGTGACCTTGGGTGAGAGGATGTCTTCTTACACCTCAGTTTCCTTATCTGTAAAAGGGGATAACACCTTACTTGAAAGAAAATAATTTAAGAGAAACCATTTTTTTTACTCAAGACTTCTGATGAGTCAGGTCACAAGAATCCAGATGGCATTGCTTCTATGCCCAGTTTACTGATGAGGAAACTGAGCAATGGGGACACTGAATGGCTTGCCCAGCATCACAAACAGCTAGTAAACTGCAGGGCTGGTATTTGAACCCAGGCACTCTGTCTCCAGATCTAGCAGTTTTAACTTGACTCTATGTTGGATGGTCCAAATGAAGATGTTATGAGTGGGAAGTTTACCAGGTGAGGGAGGTCCTGTATGCGTACACTAACTTACAGAGAGAGCTTTAAGCTCTCCTTCCCTACCAAGATTTGTCTACATTCTATGAGGAGGGAAAAAGAAGATTAAATAATGTAAGAACTACCCACTGGAGAGGGTCCAATGAGGAACCCCGTCATGTCGGGAACACAACCTAAAAATTGCCTAATATCACCCACAGTGAGTCCTGGGCTCAGGGCAAGAGGGAAACTGAGCAGAGGCCCTAAGGGAAGGGCTCAAGTGTCCCTTTTGAATAGCTTTAGTCCAGAGAATTCTAAATGGATTATTCGGGGTACCTTGGACATCACAAAGAAGAAGGGTTGCTGGGCAGGCAGGATTCTGGATCCATTCCCTGTTTCAGATATAAAATTCTGCTTTTCTTTTGGCTTGCTATATTGGAGTTTCTTGCATGATTCCATTTGTAAAGAGGATTCTACATCTTAAGAAAAAAACTTGAGGGTGCTCTATTCTACCTGTTTTATAGATGACACCAAACAAAGTTAAAGAATTTATGTACTCATTCAACAAACACTTGCCACAGTGCTAATATGTACCAGCCACTGTTCTATGGTAGCAGGTGAAACCCCAGAGCTAGTGGGTGGCCTGAGTGTGTGCCTACCCAGTACTCCCAGGTACAAGTACAGCTCCAAGTTTGCCAGGCTTGGATTGGCACTGCCATCTCACTGTACATCCTCAGACAAGGAACTTAAACTCCCAGGGCCTGTGATTCCTCATCGGTAAACTTCAGACATCCAGAGAAACTCCCTCGGTGAGTCAGCATGAGGATTACACGATGATGCCTGTGAAGGGTTTTGCATGGACTAGTAAATGTTAACACCACTGCTATCTCCAGAAGCTAAATCCAGCTTTTGTCAAGACCCAGGATCCCAGGTGTGTGTGGCTATTCCTGCTCTCCCATACCTCCTTTTAGAGCCCCCTCCACCTCCCACTAGACGCCACCCAGTCTCTTCCAGCCAGCACGCACCTCTGGTCCAGCAGGGCCTCTGAGTAGGAGGGTGGGGAGCCCACCTCCGACGCATTCTGCTCGGCCTGGCTGGCCACGTACTGGATGCCATTGTTGACATTGTAGGTGACGTTGCAGTGGTGGGGGTGGTCCAGGACCACCAGGCGGGAGAGCAGCACGGGGTGCTGCAGCCGGTGCACGGGCAGCGTCATGAGGTTGTTCCGCTTCCGCTGGTGGTGCAGGACCAGTGCGAGCAGTGCCACCACCAGCACAAAGATGACGGAGCTGCCGATGATGGCGTAGGTGATGCTGGGGTAGTACACCAGCTGGTTCTCCGACGTCACAAACACCTGCCCACTGCCTGGTTCTGAGAGGGCCAGAGGGAGGGAAAAGGAGAGAGGGTTACCAGTTTGGCTTTTCCTTCTGTTACAAAGTCAGCCCCAGGACTAGCATGTGACAGCAGCATGAGTCACAACAGCCCCAAAGTGGAAGCAGTCCAAAGGGCTATCCATGGTGAAGGGATAAGCGAGATGTGGGGTACATTCCATTCAGGAGAGCTAAACAATCCGAAGGAATAAAAGGGTGAAGTGTATGCAACATGGATGATCCTCAAAGACAATATGCTAAGTAAAATAAGCCAGACACAAAAGGCCACCCATTTCATGATTCCATTATACAGTGCCCTATGTCCTACAGACTTAGGAAGCAGACTCACGGCTGCCTAAGGCTGGGAGATGGAATAGCGATGAAATAAATACAAAATGGGCATGAGGGATCTGATTGGGGTGATGAAACTGGATTACGATGATGGGTGCACCGATTGGTAAATTTCTAAAAGATCATTGAAGAGTATTCTTAAAATGGATGGAAAATTTTAAGGTGTGTAAATTATACCTCAATTAAATTGATTTTTTAAAAAAGCCAATACCAGGAAATGTAATATACAGGAAATAGGAGTGATATTTTCTAACATACATGAGGAGTACAGGGAGGTGCATCTGAAGGCCCGTATATCTACAGAGTTCTCGGTTTATGCCAAGCATCCTGGAAAGCCAGCAGAGCCCAGACTGGGGCCAGTCAGGGTTCAAATCCCAGACCCTGAGCTTCCTTGCAGTGTGCCCTTTGGAAAGCACTTAACCTCTCTGTGCTGTGGATTCCTCACCTGTGCAATGGGGTGATAATATTCTCCACCTCCCTGAATTCTTGGGAGCATGAAATGAGTCCTCACGCACTCAGAACAATGGCTGAGAACTGTGAGCTGTGGAAGTGTGAGTTCGACACATAAAAATACACGCTTTATCACATTTACTTGCATAAACGTATCTTCAAACAACTCCGTGAAGAAGGCATTGTAATTTCCCTGTGGCCTAGCTGGAAGAATAATCTAAATGCAGACCCAATAAGCAAGGCTGATGCTTGTTCGAATGCTGCAGCGGAAGAGATTTTGACCGTCCCCAGAGCTGGAATGTGGACATGAAGCAGCAGCATCTGCAGTGACGTGCCCTCTGCCCTGGCTTTGCTGCATCCCTCAGCACTACCTCTGGGTCCACTTTGCTCACTGCTGTAGCCCCAGACCTAGGCTGGTGCCTGGCACATAGTAGGCACTCATACATACATACAGCTCAGGAGGGGGAAAAAGTCTTGTTTTTTCACACACCATGGTAAGGTACGTCCTATTATCATCCTCCTTTTTAAGATGAGCAAATTGATTCAGAGAGGTGAATTGACTTGTCACACAAAAATGTACAGGAGCCAGGTCTAGAACCCAGATATTTCTTCTACAAAACACACTATCATCTCTTCTTTCCTGTCGGAAATATTTCCTCATTCCCCAAATAATCCTAATCTGGGACAAATGAAGACCTTCTCCCTCAAAGTCCCTACTCTGTGGGTTAATTTTTTCTATCCAGGGGATACCCAAACATGGACTAAAAGTGATCAATACTGTCCAAGTCCCTAGTGGTCACTATTTCAGTGATTAATTGTACAAAAAGAACCAAGCAAGAGGCCAGCTGAAAGGCAGAAGTGCGATGCTGAACAGTTAGGGGAGGGAGACCCTTGGATTTTTCTGGAGACAGTCGGCTGTCACACAGGGTTTCTACAGGAGTTCTGTCTGTTCTGTTCAAATCATTAAAATCTGGGTGTGGGCTTGTGTAGGCATGTTTCAGAATCCAAGGCTGAAATACAATAGCCTCTATGTTGTCATCTCCTTCACAGAGCTGCGGCTTCACAGAGGCTTGGGGCTGAATCCTGGGGCCATCACTCTAGTTGTTTGAGCGCAAGCAAGTCATCGAATTTTTAGGAGTCTTGGCTGCCTCATCTTTAAAATGGTGGTGGGTGGTGATGGGTAAGTAATAGCACCCACCTTACTGGGTTATTGGGAGGGGAAAGTATAAGACTACTCACAGGGCCAAGCACAGTGCCTGGCAAGTATTGGCACTCAGTTAGTGCTAGTTCTTAGAGTTTGCTGCATGACCAGTGCCATCGCCAGCTTCTCTGGACCTGTGCTGGAAGCTGCGAAATTAGTTAACTAGAAAAGAGATTGCGGTAACATAAACACAACATGACATTTCATTTCCCATTCTAACCATTCTTAAATGTACAATTCAGTGATATCAACCACATTCACAATGTGTGCTACCTTTACCACCATCCAGTACCCAAGCTTCTTCTTCTCCCCAAACAGAAGCTCCATATACATTAGGCAATAACTCCCGATTGCCCCTCCCCAAACCCCTAGTAACCTCTAATCTGCTTTCTGATTCTATGAATTTCTTTTCTAGGTATTTTAATAGAAATGGAGTCATTCAATATTTGTCCTTTTGTGTCTGGCTTACTTCACTCCATCTGCTGTCTTCAAGGTTCATCCATGTAGCATGTGTCAGAACTTCCTTCCTTTTTATGGAAAGAGTGCCCTTTTGGGAGGCAGGAGTTGGGAGACGATCAGGCTTAACTGAGCCACTTGTTTTGAAAAGGAAAGTGGAGATATTTGCACATGGAAAACAAATGGGTCCAGAGCTTATAAAAGTGAGGACTTCTGTGTAACCACCTGGGTTTTACCAGTACAAGTCGGAGCCTTTTAAGATGAATGGAATGTAAAATGCCCGTGGCTCTAATGGCGAGGTCTCTGAAAGCAGGCTCCCTCCAGATGGGCCACTTTGGCAGGCGAGAAGCTGTGATCACATTTGCTTGAGAAATGATGATGTTACCTAACACAGTGGTGCCTGGTCTCATTTTTGTTCTGCGTGTAAAATGTCATCTTGTATTAATTCTTTAACTAGGCCCACTTTTCTCAAGAGCCTGACGAGCCTCCTGGCCAAATTACTAATATCAGAGTTGCTTGGGACCTGGTTCCAAGTGCCTAATCCATGGATAATGAAGTTTCCATTTATTCTGGCTGTCCCTCAAGTGGATGCCCTCGTGCTCCACGGTCAAATAGCTTCAATTCTTACCCTGCACCTGCTGCGTCCACTGCATTAATTGCATGCAATCTGGTTTCTACCCAGATACCACAGTACTCTCAAAACTCCCTTTAGCTCCAAGTGCTGCCTGTGGTAGAGCAGGCAGTTTTGTACAACTCCAGGGGTGCTCTTCACCCCAAAGTCATCACAGATGTGTGTCATTATTACCACAGTTTTTCAGCAGATGGCAGCCGATTGCCTTGAGGAGGAGTGCCTTTTTCTAATTTGCACAGAGGCCGTGGTGTGGACTGTCACAGGGCCTATAGCAGAGGGTACTTGTGACCTGGCGTTCCTTTCTACCTAAAAAATGCCCATTTCCAGATGCAAATTAAAGTTCCAAGGGGATACAATTTTTCACCTATCAGATTGGCAAAGACAAAGTTTTAATTCACATTTTGCCTTAGGGAAAGAGGAATATGTATTCATGTACGGCTGGTGGGAGGATAAACTTGTACAAACCCAGGGTGGTGACAGGGTTAGTAAGATATAGCAAAATTAAAAACACACATTTCCTTTGACCCAACAAATCTTCTGTTAGGAATTTTTCTAGCAGATATTCTCACACAAATGAGAAACAACTTTAAAAAAATAGAAGTATTCAATGCTGCATTGTTCATAGTAGTGAAATAATACTGGAAAAAACCTAAATGTCATCAATAGGATCCTGGTTAAATAAATGATGGTAAATCCATATGACACCAGACCTATCTAAAAATCAAGGCAGCTCTACATATACTGACGAGAAATCTGAAAGACATATTGGTAAGTGTAAAAAAAGCAAGATTCAGTAGAGGATGTATAAATACTTCTGGAAGGACCTGTAAGAACTGTTAACATTGGGATCTTCTAGAGAGGACAGCAGAGGCTGGGGGATGGAGATGGGAGACAGACTTATTTTTCATTGCTTATTCTTTTCTACCTTGTACCATCTGTACTCTTGTCTCAGTTTGCCAGGGCTGCGGTAAAAAATATCACAAACTAGCTGGCTTTAATAAGAGAAATTTCCTCTCCTCTCACATATCTGGAGGCTAACAGTCCAAAGTCAAGATATCCCGAGGACTTGCTTCCTCTTAAAGGGGAGATCCCATTCTATGTCTCTCCCCTGGCTTCCGGGGGGTAGATGCCAACCCATGGTGCTCCTTGGCTTGTGCTGGCAAAGCTCTACCTCTGCCTCTATCACATGGCCGTCTCTCTGCTTCTCTGCTAGTCTCTCCCTGTGCAAATTCTTCTGCTTATAAGGATACCAGTCATATTGGATTAAGGACCACCAATCCAGTTTGGCCTCATCTTAACGAATTACATCTTCAAAGATCCTATTTTAGGAAACAATTACGTAACCATCACCACAGTCAAGATATAGAACCTCTGCACCCCTACCCCAAATTCTCCTGTGCTTTTTGCAGTCAAGCTCCTTTTCTCATTTCCAGCCATGGCAACCAGTGCTCTGTTTTCTGTCCTTATGGTTTTGCCTTTTCCAGAAGGTCAGGTCATTGGAATCATATATATGCAGCCTTTTCTGTCTGGTGCCCTGTCTGCTCTCTGTGTCCATTCACTGTGTTTTTCTGCATCTGCTTGCATTATCCCGTGGCACTGGGAAACTGCGTCTCTTTTTTTTTGTGGTTGCATCATCTTGCTGTGTCAGCTCTCTGTGTGTAGGACACCACTCCTGGGTGGGCTGTGCTTTTTTTTTTCCACGCAGGGTGGCTCTCCTTATGGGGTGCACTCCTTGCACAAAGCAGCACTGTGGGTGGGCCAGCTTATCACATGGGTCAGGAGACCCTGGGGATGGAACCCTGGACCCTCCATATGGTAGATGGATGCTCTATCAGTTGAGCCACTTCTGCTTCCCTTGTTCCCTTTTAATTGCTGAATAATATTCCATCGTATGTATTCATTTACCAGTTGAGGAAGGGAATTGGGGTTGTTTCCAGTTTCTGGAATGCAGGTCTTTTACTAACATATATTTTCATATTGGGCAGATATTTAGTGGCAAGACTGCTGAGTCTTAGGGAAGTGTATATTTAATTTTATAAGAAAGTGTTGAGCCGCTCTCCAAAGTGCTGTAGCATTTTACATTCCCACCAGCAGCCAGACTGCTCACCAGCCTTGTCAACACTTAAATATCGTCAGTCTTTTTAAGTCTAGCCAATCTAGCAGGTGTGGATGCTCATAGAAATTTGCATTTCCCAATGACTAATGATGTTGAGCACCTGATTTGCCACTGCATAGCTTCTTTGGTGAAGGGTTTGTTCAAATCTTTTCCCCATTTTAAAATTTAAGTTCTTTGACATTACTGCTTTAAAAAAAAATTCTATCTATCTATCTATCTATCTATCTATCTATCTATCTATCTATCTATCTATCTACCTACCTACCTCTTATCTGCCCCCCTAGTTGTCTGATCTTTGTGTCCATTTGCTGTGTGTTCTTCTATGTTTGCTTTTATTTTTATCAGTGGCACTGGGAATCTGTGTCTCTTTTTGTCCCATCATCTTGCTGCGTCAGCTCTGTGTGTGTGTAGTGTCACTCCTGGGCAGGCTGCACTTTTTTCACACAGGGTGGCTCTCTTTACAAGGTGCACTCCTTGCACATGGGGTTCCCCTGTGTGGGGGACGCCCCTGCGTGGCATGGCACTCCTTGCGCACATGAGTACTGCACATGGGCCAGCTTTACCACACTGGTCAGGAGGCCCTGGGTTTGAACCCTGGACCTCCCATGTGGTAGGCGGACGCTCTATCTGCTGAGCCAAATCCATTTCCCATGAGTACTTTTTAAAAGACCTTTATCTGTTCTGGGATCCAAGTCCTTTATCAGAAATGTGTTTTGCAAATATTTTCTCCCAGTCTTTGGCTTGTCTTTTCATTTTCTTAACAATGTGTTTTTGAAGAAGAGACTTAAAAAATTTTTTTAAAAATGAATTCCACTGTAGCAATTCTTTCTTTTATGGTTTATGCTTTTTGTATTCTATCTAAGAAATCTTTGCCGACTCCAAGTTAGAAGTTTTATAGCTTTAGCTCTTCTATTTATGTCTATGATCCATTACTCCAAGTTAGTTTTTGTTTATGGTGAAGGTAAAGGTTGAGGTTCTTTCTTCCCCCCTCCATTTGGATGTCCAATTGTTCTAGCACCATTTGTTGAAAAGCATACCCTTTCCTAATGAATTACCTTAGCACCTTTGCTGAAAACGAATTGACCATACATGTCTGGGTCTATTTCTAGACTCTATTCTGTTTGATTGATCTCATACCTACCCTTATGGCAGTGAGCATGCTATCTATAGCTTTATAGTAGGTATTGAAATCATGTAGTACGAGCTGGGCTTACTTTTTAATTTCCAAACTGAACTTTATTTCTGATTATAGAAGTCCAAGCTAATTATTAAAATTGATACAGAAATGATCAGAGCAGGAAAATAGTCCCCTATAACCCCACTAGAATTCCACTAAAGAAAAACAGAGTTCACTGTTTGGTGTAGACCAGGGGTTGGCAAACTTCTCTATGAAGAACCAGAGAGTAGATACTTTATGCTCTGTGGGCCATATTGTTTCATACAGTTTCACGCTGTTGCAGTGTGAAAGCAACCATAGATGATATGAAACAAAATGAGTGTGGTTGTGTTCCAATAAAACTTTAGCTACAAAAACCTGCAGCAGGCTGGGTTTGACCCACTGGGCGTAGTCTGCTGACCTCTGTTGTCAATCCTTCAAAACTATTCTCTGTGCATGTACATACACATACACTTTTCTTTATGCTAAACAGATATTTCTGTATTGTGGGCATATTTCCTCACCCATATACACCTTTTAAAAAGAGATGCTGTATAATATCCCATTATATAGACACATCACAATTTACCTAACCAACCCCCTACTGATATACATTTATGTTGTTTCCATATTTTTTGAAACAATTACTATAATCCTATGATACACATTTTGGTAAAGCCACCAGATGGTACAGTAAGCGCTCTGTGGTCAGTGCTCAGTATAGACGTTGACTAGATGGGGGATCCTTGGTTACGAGCGCAGTGATCTCCTAAGATGGATTCCTGGACAGTGGTCCATTCGCGGACCATCCAGCTTCCAGGTGTGAACACTTGCGGCTGCCTTTAACTCCTTCCTTTCCTCTGTCCACACGAAATCACCGGGCCTGGTCAATGTCTGCTCTGCAGAGCCTCTCTCGCCTCTGCCCTGAGCTCCCCATTCTTACAGCCACCCAGGCCAGGAAAAGAAACATCCTGTGGGGTTCAGTCTTTAGCCTCTTTGACCTCCAGTCTTTCTGCAACACCCCTATCAATGTAATCAAGGCCTTGCTGTGTAATTGTTCAGCTCAAGGACCCCTATGGCTCCCCATGCCCTCCCCACCCCTGCTGGCCAGGCATTCACAGACTCTGCGTCTCCCCTGCATTTTACAGATGGGGAAATGGGGGCGCCTTTTGGTTACAGCACCTCCTCAAGTACTCAACATACCTCTGTTATTGTTAGTAGCTAATAATCCAGCCAGCAAGGGGAGGAACCAGGCTTGCTCCCAGGCAGGCTGGGTCCAGAATCCATGCTCTCAAGGTACTGCTTCTTTCCCTCTTCAAGTGTATCTTTCTCACCACTGGGAGAAGTTCCTGGTGAGTAAAGCCCTGCTCCATTCTTGTTGCCCCATGCAGGGACAACTGCAACGTTTCTTTAAAGATTTTATTTTATTTATTTTTATTTATTTCTCTCCCCTTCCCCCCAACCCCGGTTGTCTGTTCTCTGTGTCTATTTGCTGCGTCTTTTTGTCTGCTTCTGTTGTTGTCAGCGGCATGGGAATCTGTGTTTCTTTTTGTTGCATTATCTTGTTGTGTCAGCTCTCCGTGTGTGCGGTGCCATTCCTGGGCAGGCTGCACTTTCTTTCGTGCTGGTTGGCTCTCCTTATGGGGCGCACTCCTTGCGTGTGGGGCTCCCTTCGTGGGGGTCACCCCCGCGTGGCAGGGCACTCCTTGCGCGCATCAGCACTGTGCTTGGGCCAGCTCCACACAGGTCAAGGAGGCCCGGGGTTTGAACCATGGACCTCCCATGTGGTAGATGGACGTCCTAACCACTGGGCCAAGCCCGTAGCCAACTGTAACCTTTTAAATGTAGAAAGTACTTGAGAAGTCTTTTTTTTTTTTTTAACAAGACTTTGATTTTTATTTCTCAAAGAACTTCATCTTTATTTTTTTTTAGGATATATTTTATTTATTTCTCTCCCCTTCCCCACCCCGCCCCAGTTGTCTGTTCTCTGTGTCCATTTGCTCTGTGTTGTTCTTTTTATCCGCTTCTGTTGTTGTCAGCGGCACGGGAATCTGTGTTTCTTTTTGTTGCGTCATCTTGTTGTGTCAGCTCTCTGTGTGTGTGGCACCACTCCTGGGCAGGCTGCACTTTCTTTCGTGCTGGGCGGCTCTCCTTACAGGGTGCACTCCTTGTCCATGGGGCTCCCCTATGCGGGGGACACCCCTCGTGGCAGGGCACTCCTTGTGCGCATCAGCACTGCACATGGGCCAGCTCCACATGGGTCAAGGAGGCCCCGGATTTGAACCGCAGACCTCTCATGTGGTAGACGGACGCCCTATCCACTGGGCCAAGTCCGCTTCCCTCATCTTTTTTTAATCTAGCTTTCTGACTCTGTGCTTGTGCTTTCAACACTTTCACAATGATTTTCTGCTCCTGTCAGGAAAGCATGCTTGATCCTGTCATGGACACATTTGGCACACATGGTACCACCATAGGCTCTGCTGACACATTTTTGTTTTGTTTTTGTTTTAGGTAACCTCGTAAGAACTTTAGGTCTCACAGCACGAACCCTATGAACTCAGCCTGGGCATACACCACATGCAGATTTTGGTGCTTTCCCAACCTTCTTGGAATAAAGGTAAACAATTCTATTACCAGGGGTCCAGGATAGCCTAGTTTTGTTAGAAACAGTATTGCAGGATAGCCTACAATGGTATGTCAAATGCTGGACCATTCTGAATGCTTCAAGGAACCGTCCCTGGAAGAGGAAAACTGAGAAATCTTTTTTGACATCTGCAAACTAACTCTAAAAACAGGGTGACTTAGGTTGCCCAGGCTGCTATGACAGATGCCACCCAGTGGGTTGGTTACAGAACAGGAATTCATCATCTCACAGTTTTGCTGGCTAGCAGTCCACAATCAAGGTTGTGACAGACCATGCTTTCTCCCAGGCTCTGCAGTGTCCTGGTGCTGGCTTGGGTCATTGTCGGGGTGCTTTGGCCTGCACCTCTGCCTCTGTCACATGGTGAACTACCTCTCCTCGTGCCTGTTCCTGGTTTCCACTGACTCCTAGCTTCTTCTGATTGTGTTGGAATTGCTTCTGCCTTATAAGGACTCTGGCACATGGATTAAGGCCCATCCTGAACTAGTGTGGCCTCATTTAAATAAGATCTTCAAAGATCTTATTCACAAAGGAGCCCACACCTGAACTAATCACGGCATCTTTGAGGGCCTATTACAAATGGGCTCACACCCACAGGAACCGGGATTGAGAATTGAGTGTGGCTTGTGGGGGACATGATTTGATCCCCAACATGACAAAAGGCCATGCTCTACCCTTCAGGGAGCTCCACTGAGAGCCAATGGCAAACTTAAACACAGAAGGCTCTCAAAAAATATTTTTTTGACATCTGTAAACTAACCATAAAACACAGCAACATGGTAATTCACACTGTCCTGACTTATAGAGAGAGTCGAAATCATAGGAGGAAAAACACTGGTTAAGAAGATGGGGCGGGGGGGGGGGGGCGGAAACGGACTTGGCCCAGTGGTTAGGGCGTCCGTCTACCACATGGGAGGTCCGCGGTTCAAACCCTGGGCCTCCTTGACCCGTGTGGAGCTGGCCCATATGCAGTGCAGATGCACGCAAGGAGTGCTGTGCCACCCAGGGGTGTCCCCCGCGTAGGGGAGCCCCACGCGCAAGGAGTGCGCCCTATAAGGAGAGCCGCCCAGCGGGAAAGGAAGTGCAGCCTGCCCAGGAATGGCGCCGCCCACACTTCCCGTGCCACTGACGACAACAGAAGCGGACAAAGAAACAAGATGCAGCAAATAGACACAGAGAACAGACAACTGGGGTGAGGGGGGGGGGGAGAGGGCGGATTAAATAAATAAATAAATCTTAAAAAAAAAAAAAAGATGAGGGGGTCCTGGAAGCTGAGGGTGAAAGCCATACTTCCTGCTTCCACTCTTCCTTCTGTAGACAGGATTTAGTTTAATCTTTACAGTAACCTGTGAGGGCTGCTATTCCACTCTTCCCTATTTTACAGATGGTGAAACCGATGTTCGGAGAGGTAACGGAACTTACTGAAGGTCCCAGAGCAAATATGTGGTACATCTCGCATTTGGGTCCAGGAGTTTGATGCCCGCAGCCATCACACTGTCCAGGTAGCTCTCTCTGCTCTCCCTCGTCCCATTTCTTCTGTCCATTTGCTATCAACCCAATTTTGCTCTTTCAATGAGGTCTCTCTCCAAAAACTCAGAGACAAAATCCTATACTCCAATGGATATATTCCAAAAAACTTCTAAAGGGTAGAAAGAGGCATTTCATGAAAAAGGGTACCTTGGCCAAAGAGGTGTGAGAAAAGTGGGATTAGAAAAAGTAAACCAATTTCTTTTTAGCTGTTCAGAGGGCCTCTGGAAACAAACTGGCTAATTCAAACCTCAGTTCTGTCACTTACTGTCTGTGTGGCCTAGGATAAATTTTAGTTTACCTCTATATACCTCAAAACCATAATCCATAAAACCTCATATGGTTATTTTGTGGATTAAAATAGGAAATACATATAAAAATATTTAGAATGGTGTCTGGCATAAAGTTAAGTACTCGGCAAACCTTAGTATTATTACTAGCTGTTATTACTGGACTTATCAGGGCCTTTACTAGGCAAATGTGCATTAGGACGTTTCACAAGAGGATGTGGCTATTTAAGCAACCTCAATGCTATGCTGAGCTGGAGAGAACACACACCACATTCCCAGTAAGCATCCCAGCATTCCAGAAGAGCATGTTTGGCCTTGGGATATGTTGGTGAAGGAAGCTTTGGGGCTGAGGCTACTATTGACTTGGGAAGGGGTTACCTGTGCCCCCTCCTCTCCCTTGCGGCATGACACCCACCCCCTGGCCCACACCCGGTCAAGGTCCAGCATGACTGTCACTGACTAACACCTGCACCAGGAATCTCCGACTGCGCAGCCAGCCTCCTAGGATGCAATGGGAGATTCCATGCGGGAGGGCTGTACGACATTCTGCCATCTCTGACACACGACAAGAACCGAGCACCAGGAGCTGAGCCTGCTCAAATTCACAAGGAGCCTAAGCCCCCCTGGCTCTGCTCTCCAGACCCACGCTCTTGTCATGGCCCCTGCACAATCGTTTCTTTGGTGCTACTTCTGTCCATTAAACCTATTACGTGGGGAAATGCTGAGTTTGCACACTTGGAGCTTCTAAGGGCAGCAAACTTTCTGTGTAATTCATGGAAAATGGCTGACAACAGAAGCATTACAGGCAGGATTAACCATGAACGAATTCACAGCTTCTTGAGGTTTCAGAGGATCTGAGCACAACCATCCCAGATCCCAGAGCCCCGGAAGGTGGTCTCCTGGCGTTGCACACAGTTACGCTTCTGTAGGCCAGTCTACAGGCTGGCAGGGACCAGGAGGCCTGAAAAGGGAGCACAAGACACACTTGATCCCAATCTGCAGGCCACGCCTTGGCCGCTCTCCAGTCTGCCACAGCCACCCTCGTCCCAGCTACCCTCACGTCTGCCTGCATGACCTGCAGCAGACCCCACGCCGCGTTCTGCCCCACGCTGGCTCTCTGTTGTCTCTGGGAGGCGGCGCTGAATTCCTCCCTGTATCCTCGATGCCTAAGACAGCACCCCATAAAAATCTGTTGGGGCAGCTGGGCAGAGGGTCTTTAACCCTGTGCTGCTTTCTAGTGAGGCTCTGGTCTCAGCTTGTTAACTCTTGCCAGAAGCACTGGCATCTTTGATATGCAACTAAGGGCCTTCTATGCTAAGCTTTTCGCGGCCATTGCCTCACTTAATCTCATAGGTAAGAAAAACAAGGCTCAGAGAGGGGAGGTTCCCTGCCCCAGGCTGCACAATCAGGAAGTGACAGAGCTGAGAGTTGAACCCAAGTGTGTCTACCATTGCCCAGATAAAACACATGGTATGAGGACAGGCCCACTCAACAAGTCTCTTTTGGCGGAATGTGCAACTACCCCATGGCAGAAATATTCATACTGTTATTGACAGGCAGCTGGCTACATCTGGGAATGTGGAGAAGACAGGTGTTCACTGTACAAAAAAACAGTCTCATCCTTCCAGAATCTTCCTTCTCACAAATTGGATGGGGGCAGGCAATGAAACCCTTTCCTGGCATCATCTAGAGATCCACCACCTCACAGGCTGAGAGTGGGGAACCTGTGCATGCAGTCTCTTTTCCCAAATTGGTGGACACGGTGCCCAGACACCAGGGGGCAGGACAACCCTGTGGGGACCTGCAGCTCTGATGTAGCTCTGACCTGCTCGCGGCCTTTCCTGGACTCTCGCCTTCTCCAGGGTGAAGCCCCAACTACTTGTTCTGAGAGCCAGACCTCCTCTCTACTGGGCTCCTTCCTCCACTTCTACTCTCCTCTCGTACAGCTTCCTACTCTACCCTCCATCTCTGTGCTGGCTGCCACAGGCCAGGTTACATGCCCAGGGCCCCACATACACCCAAACCTTTCCTGCTAGAATCTCAGGCCTGCATAATTAGAGGCCCACAGTTTAAAAGGGGGAGGCCCCTTTTAACTTCCAGAAGAGACAGTGGGAAGTGGTACCATCCTTAGGGCTGAAGGTGGTGTGCAGGTATGGCTTCAAGAATCCCTAGGACCTGAATGCTACCTGTTAGCTATGGCCTTTGGCAGGGAATGCTGCCACCTCCAGCCTGTGGCCTCACTGACAGGGAGCCGAGGGAACAAACAAACATTCTGGGCTTTTCCTCTCTCTGCCCTCTGATATCCTGCTGGGGTTTCCTACTGCCCAATCCCACCTGGAAGCCAGGGGGTCAAGAGGCCCAGCCGCAGTCCATCAAGGTCCATCGTCCATGCAGGGAGAAGCACGGAGAGTGGCGGCAGACAGGTAAATCGAGCTCCTCTGCCAGGACCCCCGTCCTTCCCATCTCATCCAGGCAAATCCTTCCACCCTTCCAGGCTCAGCTCAGAGGCCACAAGGTTCTCAAAGCCTTCCATTTTCCCCTCTCAGAGGCGGTGAGCAGGCTCTGAGGGCGTCCAGCAGTCCTCAGCAGGCTTCAGAAAGCTCTGGGGTCTGTGGGGGTTTTCCTTCAGACCAAGAAGCTCTCCTAATGATGGGCAGCTGATTAATGAGGGGCCCCTGCTGATAGTTGGCTGATTTGGCAGCACTTGTTGAAAAAGGGTGAAGTGCAGTGCCCTTCAGAGGAGCTGCCTGCCCCTTTCACCCAAGGGCAGGCGCGTGTTGGGGACAGGGACGCCCTTTGTGCTTCATTCCATCTGCCTCACTCGTCTTCAGTGTTAGAACTTTTTCTAATGAAACCATTTCTTTCTGGGCTCTCCTCACATGCTCTTTCCCTCTGTTAGACCAGGGGTGACATCTCACTTGAGACTCGCCTTTGTCAATGTGCTAGAGGCAAGGGGGCCTGAAGCGGTCCAGGGACAACCTGCTGACCCATTCGCGGCCCCACTCAGGGGCTATACTTTCCTTCAGAGGTGGCACCCCATGCCCACTGCACCCCGACGATCCAACCCAGACCCCCAGGCCTGGCCCAAGTCCCATTTCTGCTTCCAGGTCCCTGTGCAGCCCTGGACTGCTCTAACTAATGCTCACTTTCCTCATTTGTAAAGTGGGGACAATAAACACCCCCCAGAGTTCCTATGAGCAAGTATCACATGTGAAGCCCTGTGGTGGGGTGGCCCCTCTGCATAAATAAATTATGAAATGCCTGTCTATTCACAGACAGGGCTGTGTAAGTGGGAGTGAGGGCTGGTATATCCTATAACACAGAGGCTCAGGGACTAGTATAGGCTTGGGAATCTGATTGACCGGGTTAGAATCCCTGCTTTGCTCTGGACCACGTGAGTGACCTGGGCCAATTTACTCACCCCACCTTGCTGCTCCTTCTCTGATATCTGTAGAATGGGATTAAAGACCTGAGCCCACTGCAGAGGTGATATGAACATTAAAGACCACTGCTTTACATTTGAGCAGAGTGACTGCTGGTGAGCCTGCTTCTCTTTCATCCATGCAAAGACCCTGAAGCCTTCAGGCTGGATTAGAAAGGGCTGTGGGAGCGCTGAACGGCGGAGAAGAGGCAGTGCTGGAGGAGGAGGCAGGAAGAACAGGCAGGATTCTTAGGGACACGGAGACCCACCTCCCAGGGGGGTTGCCACAACTTCACTCATCCACTTACCGAGCCCTGATCTTGTGGGGGACCCTGTGCTATCCACTGGGGATACAGAGACAAAAACGGCACAGGCCTAACCCTGGAGGAGCTCCCAACTGGGGAGGGGTCCTGGGGGGCCATCTCCCTCCAGCACGCCTCCTAGGATGGCCTCCACCTCGCCTGCAGCCTCATTTTCTCGCTAAGCAGTGAGGCCCAAAGGAGCTGTCTTGGCCACTGTGAATCAAGGGCAACCCCACACCCACCCTGCCTTTCCCATTTGAAAAAAAATCCCGTGGGGCTGGAGCGCCTTTGTGGCTCGCTATTCCAAGCACATCTCCGGTCCAATTTAGATGCGTATTGAAAAAGTTTAATTTAAAGGGCAGACCGGCAAATGACTGAATCAAAGGAGAACCACGAAAGCCCCACTGAACAATTGCCATGGCAACTCAAGTTTCTAAAATTAACCGAAAGGAGGGTGATGGAAAAACCGCCGCTGCCAGCCGGCCCAGCGTCAGACAGACCGCAGCCGGAGCCACTGCTGGCTCTGGGCCAGCGGGAGAGCAGAGAGGGGACCCATCTGCCAAGACGGAACCAGGATTCAAGGACTCCTGAGAGCCAGAAGACAGCACCCAAGGATGAAATTCAAAGAGAGAGAGAGACAGTTGGAAAAAGTTCTAACACTGAAGACGAGTGAGGCAGATGGAATGAAGCACACAGGGGCTTCCTGCGTCCCTGTCCCCAACACGTGCCTGCCCTTGGGTGAAAGGGGCAAGCAGCTCCCCTGAAGGGCACTGCACTCCACCCTTTTTCAACAAGTGCTGCCAAATCAGCCAACTATCAGCAGGGGCCCCTCATTAATCAGCTGCCCATCATTAGGAGAGCTTCTTGGTCTGAAGGAAAACCCCCACAGACCCCAGAGCTTTCTGAAGCCTGCTGAGGACTGCTGGACACCCTCAGAGCCTGCTCACCGCCTCTGAGAGGAAGGGCTCGGGTGAGATCCCGGGGAGTTAGGCGGTTCACGGCCTCTGCAAATGGGCCCAAGGCACCGGCAGAATTGGCTGGAGGGTAAGGCGCTAATTGGCTATTGAAGGTAGGAAAGGCCAATTTTTAACAGGAAATCAGATTGCTAATAAAACTCAGTGAGGAAGGCAATTGGGAGCCAGTGCCCGGTGGTCTTCTGAGAACTCTCCATTGTTGAGTCACTTAAAAGAAAACAAAAAAGTCTGCAGAGGAAATGGGGAGTAGCAGTTCTTTGCTATCTCTCCTCTTACTGATGACCAAAAAGCAAACACCAAGGGAGGGACAGCAGCGTGGGGAGTGTGTGTGTGTGAGAGAGAGACTTGGTACTTACCAAGTCATGAGCACACGCACTGGGATCAATACTCTAATCATATTAACCATCAAAGGGAGACCTCAGAGGCATCTTGCTCCCGTGCACAGAGTGGCTTCAGCAGACCCAGGCTGCTGCATAGGACATTCTGGGCTGCTCCCCCACACAGGGTGCTTTAAAATGGATATAAGTGCCTCTTGGAATTTGCTGACTATGCAGGGCTGTACAGAATTACTGTTTCTATTGCTCACTCTATCTATTTACCTGGACTGTTTGGTGGAAGGTGCAGTTAAATGCTTAGCTGACATTCTTTGAACTCGCTGGCCAGTTGGTTTCTGGTCCAGTAATAAGACTTGGCGAATTACAATAGGACGGCTTATTGAGCCTGCAGAGTTAGCAGGCAGGGTGGAATATTGCTAACTCAAGCGGCATGCGACGCTTTGATGGGTGGGTGAGTGCAGTATAATTGTACACAGCATTGCAGGGAAAAGCTAACCTTAAAAGCTGGGGAGAGGAAAAGTCTACCTCAGACATGCTATCATTACTGCAAATAAAATCTCATTTGTGGGAGCTGAGAAAACAAATATCACCATCCATCAGATATCAATTAGGATCCTACAATGGCACCACCCCCAGCTAGTCATCAGAGCTGGGGGCCTCAGCATCGGCCTTGGTCCCTTCCTTGCCTTTCCCATTCACGTCTCACCCGGCACAGGTCCTGCTGATACTGTCTCCAAAATTTTGGCCACGTTACCAGTACTCGTTATGTGGATTGTCACATGAACCTCCCAGAGGGTCTCCCAACGTACAGTCCTCCTTTTCAGTCCATTTTTCACATATCATCCAAAACCCCCTTCCTAGGAGGTAAAAAAAGATCATGGTGCATGCCCTGCTTTATGCCCTTTTGGGACTGCTCAGTGTACTCAGAATCCAAGCTCCTAACTCTGGCCTCCAGAGGCCTCGAGGATCTGGTCCCAGCCTCTTGTACAACTGGATCTTGAGCCACTTGCCTCCCAGGACCTCATGCTCTAGCCCAGGGATCAGTAAACTCTGGCTTGCTGCCTGTTTTTGTCAATCAAGTTTTATTGGAAGGCAACTACACCCATCTGCTTATGTTGTATCTATGGCTCCTTTTGTGCTGCAACAGCAGAATTGAGTAGTTGTAGCAGAGGCTGTACAGTCCATGAAGCCTAAAGTATTGACTCTTGGGCCTACATAAGTCTAAATTTGGTTCCTTGAGCAGATCAACACTTCAACAAGCAATGAGCTTAGAAGCGTACCAGTTTCCTTTGTCCAGCTTACCATCTCTCTGGGAAGTCACTCTAACAATGACCCTGGGCAGTCATGATAAGGTACAACAGAAAGTAAGTGGAGAATTCAAGAAAGAGAAGGGGAGACAGAAAAGGTTTATGGAAAAAATGAGCAGAGTCTTAAGGGAGATCTATTATTCTCAAAAGCAAGCTGCAGCTAGTAAAATGTTCCTACAGAAAATGGCCAACTTGGTCTCAGTCTTGGATTTAAAATATCTGAATGGTTAAAAATCTACCTACTCTGTCACCACCAACTCCCTTGGAAGTTGGGCAATAGTGCCTGGATGTGCAGTCCTGTCTTCTGAGAAGTGCTTGGATGTCTCATAGTTATGCTTCCCAAAATGAAGTCTTGGTGGATCAGTTTGATGTTCTCCAACACAAGGAGAGCATCTCTGCTCTGACACCAGTGGGCCTCTTGGGCAGTGGGATACCAGACCTGGCTATTCTGTAATAGATGAATAACTGAAGGGTTTGGGGCTTTGGTGGACTCAAAGTTACCTGCATTGTTCTTTAAAAAGGAAATAATAACGAAGTATCCCCGAGGCTGCTTTAGAATCCATGTATACCTGTCAAAAGGTATCTTTGGATACCTAAGTCCAGATAGCTCAAAAAACCATTTTAAATGTTAATGGGGGAAGTGGGTGTGGCTAAAACAGTTAGGCTTCCGCCTACAACATGGGAGGTCCTGGGTTCATTTCCTGGTGCCTCCTGGAGAAGGCAAGCTGGCATGATGGGCAGATGTGGCAAGCTGATGCAAGAAGATGATGCAACAAAGAGACATAAAGAGGAAAGACAATGAAAGACAACAAACCAGGAGGCAGATGTGGCTCAGGTGCTTGAGCACCTTTCTCCCATATGGGAAGTCCCAGGTTCAGTTCCCAGTGCCTCCTAAACAGAAGATGAGCAGACACAGAGAGCACACAGCAAATGGATACAGAAAACAGACAGTGACCTCAAACAACAAGGGTGGCAGCGAGAATAAAGAAATAAAATAAATCTTAAAAAAAAAATGTTAATGGGGGGGAGTGGATGTAGCTCAAGCGGTTGAGTGCCTTCTTCCCAAGTATGAGGTCCCAGGTTCAATCCCTGGTACCTCCTAAAAACAAAAACAAACAAACGAAAAACCCAAGTCTCATTGGGAAACAGATAGAGCTCAGTGGTTGAGCTCCTGCTTCCTATGCACGAAGTCCTGGGTTCAATCCCTGGTACCTCCTAAACAATAACAACAAAAACAATGTTAATGGAACTGAGTTTTACAAGCGAGTGAAGAAGTCACAGTCCCTGTCACTGACAGAGGGCCCAGGCCAGTCTACTCAGGAAGAGAAGGGGACCCATATGGACGGATGTAATATAAAGAAGAATCCCCTGGAGGGCCAAGAGCAGAATGCATATGTTCATTCATTAAGTGTTTACTGCACATGTAATAAGGGTCACACAGGGTGCCAGGAGATTCTGGGTCACTGCTATGGGCCAGGAGTTGTGGAAGATGGATGGGAACCTCAGGGCCACAGTGGCTGCTTACATTTTTTGGGGTGGTGGGGTGGGGAGGGGATGTACCAAGGATTGAACTCAGGACTTCACACATGGGAAGCAGGGACTCAACCACTGAGCCACATCCGCTCCCTGCTTCCATTTTTAGAATCTGATTTTTGTAAAGGCAATGTATAATCATGGCTCAAAATAAAAAAAGAAAAGAAAGGATTTGCAGAGAGAAGTGTTTCCCACTGTTCATCTGAGCTACCAGGTTCCCCTTCCCCAAGGCAACCGCTGGCACTAGTTTCTTTTGCTCAGTTTCTTGAGTCATCTTGCAGAAAGAGTGCAGGCAAATATCTATAATTTTTAACGCATATGCTAACACCTTTTCTTCACTTAATGAATCACACAAAGATCTGCCTTATTCTTTTTATTAAATCAGTGGTATTTTATTTATTTAATAAATACCTATGTAACACTTTTATGTGCCTTGCACATAACTCTTTATTTTGAGATAAGTTTAGACTGCAGAAGATTTACAAAAATAATAAAGAGGTCCTCCCCTTCCCAGCTTCTCCTAATGTTAACATCTTATCTAACGATGGAACAACTGTCAAAACTAAGAACTAACCTTGGGACACATCTGCTAACTAAATGATGAAATAGTTTCGGATTCCACCAGTTTTCCCACTGAAGTCCTTCTTCTGTTTCAAAGTCGCACAGTGCATTGTCAGGTCTTCTAGGTCTCCTCCAATCTGAGGCAGTTTCCTGTCTGTCTTTGTCTTTCAAGACCTTGCTGAACAGTTACTTTGTAGAACGTCCCTCTGTTTGGGTTTTTCTGATGTTTTCTGGTGATTAAATGGAGGTTATATACCCTTGAGAAAAATATCACAGAGGTGATGTGCCCTTCTCAGAGCCTCATACAGGGAGGTGCATGATATTGCTGTGTATCACTGAAGATGTTAACTTTGATCACTCTGCTAAGGTGGTATCTGCTAGAATTCCTCACTGTAAAGTTACTATTATCCTCTTTGTAGTTAAATATCTTGGGGAGATACTTTGAAACTATGCAAATATCCCATTTCTGCTAAAACATTCATCCACTAATTTTGGCATTCTTCAGTGGATCTTGCCTGCAGCAATCATTACTGTTTTAATCCAATGGGGATTTTCTATTTGCCTCATTTATTAATCGGTGTTTTTCTGTAAGGAAGATTTGTCCCTCCCTCTGCCATCATTTATTTATTTATATCAGATGGACTCAGATTTATTTTATTCTCTGGGCTATATAATCCAATACTATTGTTATTTATGTTGTTGCTCAGGTTTGCCAACTTTGGCGTATAGAGCTCTTCCAGGTTGGTTCCGAAAACCTTTGAACATGCCCCCTTTGAACATGTTTTTGTGTTTACAGACCTGTTTACTTTCTGGCACAAGATGCTCCCGGCTCAGCTTTTATGTCCCCAGGCCCAGCACTGGAAGTAACTGGTTCTTTCAATTTGCTGCATAGTGTGCTAACTGTAGAGGTGTGCCATAATTTATTTAACCAGCACCCATTTACTTAGGATATGTCAAATCTTTTATGATAAAAGTCCTTGGAGATGGGTCATTTCATACTTAAGAAAGCCCCGCAGAAGAGTTAAACTCTTACAAAGATGTACAAGGCCTGCCCTGACCAGGTTCCTTTTTCCTCTAACTCATCTCCTGTCCCCATGTAGTGGGCAAGCTCCAAGATGGCCGCTCTGGTCCTTGCCTCTTGTGGCAATCCCTTCCATGCCCTTGTGGTAATCCCTTCCCTGTGACTATGGGCTGGATTTACTTTCTCACTTCTAACAGAATATGGCAGAAATGATGGGATGTTACTACAAATATTAGGTAATAAAATGACTGTGGTTTTTGTTCTGTCTTGGGTGCTTGCTGTCTTGCTCTCTCTCTGTCGAGGAAAACCAGCTGCCAAGTTGTAAGCTTCCCTCTGGAGAGACCCACAAGGCAAGGAACTGAGGGAGGGAGATGGCCAAAAGCCAGTGAAGAGCAGAGACCCTCATTCCAGCAATCCATGAGGAACTGATTCCTGCCAACCACGGCCCAAGTGAGCGAGGCAGCAGATCTCCCCCAGTCGAGCCTTCAGATGAGACTACAGTCCTAGCCACAGCACGACAGAGAGTTGATGGGAGGACTTCAGCCACAGGAACTTGTGGACAGAGAGTAAAATAAATCACATTTTAGAAGAGCTGGGAGGAGAGGGCAGGTTTACTAATTAGAAGGCTCTGTGGGCAAATATTGCTAGATGCTTTTCTAGAAATCTTTCCTTTCAGGGATTACTGCTCTCTTGACCTGCTATGCCTTTTCCTGATATAACATCCTGGCCAGACTTCAACACTCAATTGGCCATGAAGCCACTTTATCCCTGATTTTTCCTGAGCTTTCCAACTAGAAATTACTTTACGCTGCTTCGGCCTCCCATTGAGTGTCACCTGCTCTGAATCATGCCACTCTATGCCTTATAGAGTTACTGATATAGCTAGTCTCCCCTAAAGAAAACCATAAACACCTTTCCCCCCCTCTATATTCTTTTTTTTTAAATTACAGAAGTTGTAGGTTTACCGAAAAATCATGTATAAAGTACAAAACCCATAAACTTCTTGAGGGCGTGATCCCCATCTGAGTCATGCTGCAAGCTGACCCTCTCACTGTGAGGCACTAAGCCCAGCCCAGCTTCACACATGTATATTAGGTATACTCTAAAGTATCTGTCAAGCCAATAAGCAATAATAAGCTTTAAATTACAGGTTTAGGGTCTACCAGCAAATCCAGTGCTTACTGCACACAGTGTTAGTGGAATTAGCATTATCTATTTCAAAATGTTGCCTCTTCTAAAAGGATTTGATATTCTGATCATAATGTCATAAACTTACCCTCCTATCTTAGAATCCCCAAGCTTAGTAAATAAGAAATAACACTTGACCGACAGGTTGAGGGCCTCTAGCTTAATGCTGTTGTGTGTTTTTTCTATTGACCGTTTTTTCTTTTGTTTTTTTTCCTGTTCCTTCTGGTAGTGCCTCCACCCAGAGCAAGAAGGAGACACTGGTGTTTCTACTGACCTCAAATCTTTACTAAAGACCCAGGGAGCAGGAACTTCCAGGCGGCACATAAACAAGATTCAGGCCAATAAATATTCTACTCATCATTTCTGAGAGTTTGCTGGCCACACAGTCGTTCCCAGCAAGCTCCTCTTGCCATAGTATCTATGTCCAAACTGCACTACCTGAGCACACACATGAGGGAGATATTAAGAGAAACTCAGCTAATTGTATTTTTTATTGGCTTCAGAGGACGAAAACTCATAATTAGTCATGATTGCAAACTCCCCTTGTGGTCTTGACAGCACAGGCCTGAACTGGAGCTATTCTGAAGCGTCTTGTCTGATGGCAGAAAAATAAATTTCT
Organism: Dasypus novemcinctus; assembly: GCF_030445035.2. NCBI lineage: Eukaryota > Metazoa > Chordata > Mammalia > Cingulata > Dasypodidae > Dasypus > Dasypus novemcinctus. The sequence goes on from NC_080682.1 coordinate 55,570,810, forward strand.
TAGTCCTTTTATGATCTACAAAGACTTTGGGGGAATAAAAAGAGATGCTGCAAACCTTCCTGCTTCCATTGGTTTAGAAGATCCTTTAACCTCAGGTCTGATGCTAAAGATGAGGCCATTGAGGCATTCCCACCATCCCAGGTTCTCTTGGTGGACAAAATACACTGTGTGAGGCCCTTCAATGTGGATCCTGTTAGGGACCAAACAATGACAGACACGCCCTGTGAGGTCAATGGCTGCCCCACTCCTCAAAAGCCACATTCATGAAAGGAGCAGTGGGCTTCACTCCATGAAGAGACAAGTTGTGCTGCTCCCTCAGCCATTCACCATGACGTCAGCTGTGTGGTGGGCTCAGCTGAGAGGCATTTCCATGCCCACCAAGCCCACAGAAGGGACCAGGGCTTTATTGTGCTTTAACATGTCCTGTATTTATGAGTTTTGTTAGAATTAAGGTAAACTCTAAGCTACCAGAATACTGACCTTGAACCTCGGCCGAGCTTGCAACATATAAATCTTAGTTCCAGAGATTTCTGGTCACTTATTAATGAAAAGGAGGAGGCACCTGAGAGCCCAAGGGAAACTGAATACATTCGGATTGGCTGGGCAAGGAGGCAGGCGCAAGCCTGTCACCACAAGCTTTCAACAGACTTATGCTGAGTAAGTTGCTGACGTAACAACCTAAATGGGCTGTCTGGCAACAGACGGGGATTGTGCAAGTAGTGAAATGATACCTTGGGGAAGACTTCAAAAACCTAAGAATCAAAGGAAAACTGAAACCATTAAAAAAAAGCCCAAAAATTACTTCAGAAGAGCACAACTCCTATGAGTTCAACCCCAGTGGATATACCAGGAGGGAGATGGGGACAGAGGAAGGAGAACTGGGTTTGGAACAGGCTGCCTCTGGCTGGCTCGCTTTCTGACTTTGGGCGAACGCCCTCCTTTCTGTGTGCCTCTGTTTCCTCATTTCTTTATGCTGTGCCTGACATAGTATATAGAGATGACTCACACCTGACCTGCCTGCAATCCCAAGCTTATGGGATACCCAGATGCTCTGCTCAGAGCCTCTGCTTTTCCTCTGACATGCACATTGTAGAATACTTCTGTCTCACTTCGGTAAGTTTGCCCATAAATACATTCAGCCCCAAATTGCTTTAATTACAGCATGAGGAAATTGCTTCACTTGGCGAAAGGTTCTTCCCGGTTCTGCTAATGGCAGTCTGCTATGCGTGCCTATGATGGAATTTTTTTTTTTCTCCCACTAAAAGCCGTCAGGCTTAATGAGACTTGGAAAGGGCTGTGGAACCAGCATGTTTTGGGGCCCATCCTCTGGTGAGCTGTAGCTGCCTTCAAAAATAACACTATTCCAGAAAGTAACCACTGACCTCAAAGAGAGTGTTTCAAAAGTCAAAAGAAGTCATTGGCTAATAAATCATGACCTAACAGAGAGGCAAAGGTTCTGTGAGGTCTTCTTGGGATTAGGTATTTGTAAATGGGACTACAGACAAAGTAACTGGTGTTAAATAAAAACGATACCCTGCAACAATTCCAATTAGACACAGTCCACACTTCTGTAACTCTCTGCTATGGAGATTCCAGACAGTTCTTTATAAGCATCCAATATCAACTCATTTGAAGCAGACGAAAGTTTCCAAAGATTTCCACAACTTAGACTCTGGCTCTTACTGCCAAGGGCAAGAGGGAAGGCCATCTTTGTTGGGCCATGTTTCTCCTACTTGGTGTGTACCCATGGACACTAAGGAGGGAGTGAGAAGATGACCCACTGAGGTCCAGGAGAGAGCATAGGCTCTGACATTTGAGTCCTGGCTCTGCCACTTACTAGCTCTGTAAGCCTGGCAAGCATTTAAACTCCTGAGCCTCAGTTTTCCTTATCTGTAAAATAGGGAATAATCGCATCTATCTCATGCGGTATTTGTGAAGATCAGACATGGTCATTATAAAGTGCTTGGCACTGTGGCTGGCAAACAGTCTCGGGGTTCAATAAATATTCGCAGCTGTTGTAGCCAGTGCCACCAGCACCGATTTGCAGCTGTTGTAGCCAGTACCACCAGCACCGCCACCACTTCTGCTGTATTCTTCTTCACAGCTCTCTATCAGGGATGGGGGGGCTTGCTTTACTGGCTCAGGAACACCTGTCTAGAACACCTGTCTAGAACAGGAAGGTGACCTTGAAAAAACAATGGCATTTAATAAATTCTACTTGTAGACTAAAGTGGGGACTGAAATGATTTTCTTCTGTTTTCCAACTTGGAGAAATATGCTAGTGAATGAGTGGTAAAATAGTACAGGCCTTAGAATTGTGTTCCAGTATATCTCTGATGCTTACTAGGCCAGGGACCCTGGGCAAATTCCTCAGATCTCAGACCTCAGTGGAGAGGAGGATGAAGGAAAATAATGCATGTCAAGCACTCAGCACATTGACTGGCCCACAGTAACAACTCAGCCAGATGCTGGTATGATTACATTCTTGTTATAACCCAATTTCCGTGTCCTGCACTAGAGATAAAGATGCACAAAGGAATGTCCAATGAGGACTCTTTGGAGGAAGGTGGATTGTGCCTTAAGGATGGGCTTTGCTTACTTGCCATAGAAATGCTATTTCAAGTTAGTATTGTTCAGGCCACTCCCTGGACAACTGTGCTTTCCATGCCAAAGCTACAAGTCTGCAGAATTAAAAGAAGAGTTAAGAAAATGACACCTGCTGCTGTGTCCTATATATTTCTGCAGGTAAGGTGTTTGGGGGAGTCTCTGTTACTAGTTTGAGTAGACTAAAACACAATGTGGGCTCCCCAAGCTAAGCCAGCTACAAGTTTAATTAAATACAACTGCTTGCTGTGTGTTCCTTTCTCAAACGGCTTCATGCATATTCATCACTATAATTATGGGAGGGTAAAACCACGACTAATTATTTCATGCTCCCCATCTTTCAAATGCCTAGAATTTTTGCATAATTACTGTTGAAATTAATTGCAAGTTAATTTTATACTTTGTCCTTTCAAAACTTAATTGAAAATTAATTTAAAAGATACAAAAAAACATACAACAAAAAGCCCTCCCCCTCCAGTTATTACGGTAAACCTGGTTTCTCAGACTTATGTCATGCATTAAAAATGTTATGTGATTACTTCTAACCAGGATGCAAGATTGTACATGCCAAGCTATAATAAAAGGCCAGCCCCGTAAATGCTTCAGGTGTTTCATCTCTATTTTTCTACCATATATCAACGAGGACGAGTTTTGCAATAGGTGGAGAGGCCTGCCAACGCTCTATCTTTTGGCTGTGGACTTACCAGATTATGCTTTCAAAATTCAATTTCCTGCCTCCAAAAGAAGACTGCTCGTGGGGCTTCCATGATCACCCCATTTCATGTCTATCCTCAAATGTCTAGAGGTACCCATTTTCAGGAGCCAAAAGCAATCTGGCATCCAAGAAACTTCACTTTCATGCTTAACCAAACAAAACATTTCTTTCACCCCATTTTGTCTCTGCACTCTGCTGCCACTAGCGCCTTTATTTAAGTTACTCTATGATCTATTCTGATGGGGACCAGAAAGAGGGTTACCCTGTCCTGAGCTTGCTTTCAGACATATGCATGAGTTTCATTTCATTTCAGCACCTAGCACAGTGCCTGGCACATAACAATCAATCATTCTTTTTCCTTTCCTTCCTTCCCTTTCCTTACCCTTCCTGTTCCTTCTTCTCTCCCTCCCTTCTTTCACTTTCTTTCTTTCTCTCTCCCTTTCTTACAAACTTTATTTTTAGAGCAGCTGTAGGTTTCCAGAAAAATTATGCAGAATGTACCAAGTTCCCATATTATCCCTCCATGCACACACAGCTTTCTACATTATTAACATTCTGTATTAACGTGGTATATTTGTTACAACTGATGAACCAATATTATTAGATTTTATATTATTAACTAAAGTCCATAGTTTATATTAAGGCTCACTCTTTGTGTCATATGGTTCTGTGGATTGTTTTGTTTTTTTAAAATTTTATTACAGAAACATAAACGACCCATAAAATTTCCCATTTTAAGCACTTCCAAATACACAATTCAGTGGTATTAATTACATGTAATAGCTGTTTCTAGACTGACTGATTGACTGACTGAATGAATAAAAGAATATTCAATGCAGGCCTATGGGAAGAGCATCACCAGCCTCACTTTGACAGGGAAGAAAAGGCAAATTTAGAGAGATTAAGTAAATCTCTCAAGTTCACACAGTAAGAGGCAGAGCTGGCATCTGTTGCCCAACACTCATCCACCATGCCATGTTGCTCTCCACCAAAATGCCTCATGCCACCCCACCATCTTGATAGTTCAGATTTATCTTCTGTCAGCCATGATCTCTTGGTAACATGCATTTTCTTAACCCCAAGTCCTGAAATTTGTCCTGTAGTTTCATTGGATGACCTTGGTGACTCACCTTGTACATTTTGAACTGACTCAGGTTTAAGCTGTGACAGTATAAAGGGAAAGAGAAAGGAAAACCAAGTCAAGAGGGAGAAGACTAGTCTTTGTGACAAAAAGGAAGCTGGAAGGCCTGCTATTACAAGGCCATGTGAAGCAGCTGCTGTCACCCTACCTGGAATGAGTCAGAAGGCATGTGTGCGCGCATGTAGAGGGGAAACTAAAGCTTCCCTTACTCCTAGCGGTATGTTCATTGAGAGAGCAGCATGTTCTCAATTGTGCCACAGAGGTAAGGGAATGAATCAACCTTTATTGAGTGGATGGGAAGGAGAAAGAGATGGAAAACCAATTCACACAGTACAAAGTCATTGCTTTTTTTTTTTTTGAGTCCATAAAAGTATCTCCTTTAAAGGTGACTCCAGTGACCTGAGCCTTCAGCAATTTCAGGACAAACAATACATCCTCCAAATGGCTTACAGGATTTGAGGATAGCTAATGGCCTTAGTACCAACTCCTTACCAGGAATCCTTTAGCGTTCAGTTCCCATTTATGTGAGGCATTTTAAGAAATAAGGTGAGGTGTGTGTGTGAGTGTGTGTATATGAATTTTTTCCTCCAAATGTGTAAACAAAGGCTTCCATTGCAGATAAGCCCATAAATGCCAGTGACAAACTCAAATTAGGTTTTTCAGATAAAATCAGTAAAGCTTCTGGATACCATTTGCACATTAGGAGAATAGGCCGGTTGGGAGCCCCCAGGCTTTAAGCGGGTGATGTCAAGTAGCCTTGCAGAGGGGGGGAAGCCCAAACTTCTGGCTGTGTGATGCGAGCTGCCGGGTGGGCTGACGAATGGCTGGCCCAGGGAGCAGAACCATCCTGCTTCTTGGAAGGCAGGGGAGGGGACGGGCAAGGAGGCAAGGGGGGCCTGAGCTGGAAGGTCTGCAGTGGCCCCTGGCAATCAGAAATCAGTCCTGAAGGCTGGCCCAGACTGGTGTCCCCAGTACACTCTCTGATGAAAGAAAATACATTAGTAGAAAAGTATATACTTTATGACAGCAGGAGGCCATTTTTGTTGAGGGAAAAAATAAGTATGTATGTGTATTTCTATTTATTCCTAAAAAGAGATGAAAGGCTATACAGCAAAATGCTAATAGTGGTTATCACTGGGTGGCTAAATTATGGGTGCCTTTTTTCCTATTTTTCTATTTTTTCTGAATCAATTATTTTGCAATGAGTGAATGCCTCCCTGCCTTCCATCTCAGGATAATCATCCCTTCCTCAGGGAGGCGTTTGCTGACCTTCATGATTAGGATGATTCCCCGATTCTGTAAGAATCTCTCTTTCATCGCAGCACACACTGCAGATATACTCTTACCATAATGCTTTACTTAGTGTCTGTCTTTCCCAGAAAACTCTGTGCTCCCTAAGGACAAGGACCACGGTGAGTTTTGATTTGGTTTTGTGGCTTTGTCCCTAACATCTAATAATAGTAATGATGAAATCGCAATAGCAGCGACAGTGGCGGTGGCAGCTGATATCGACAGCACTTACTATGTACCACGTTCTACTCCAGGGACTTTAGGAAGGGGTGAGTGTGGCTGACATCCCATCTTAGTGAAGGGCAAACCATGGCACAGACAGGCCGTGTGCTTAGGACAACCTCACACAGCCACTAAGGGTTGAGGCTGGGACGTGGACCCAGGCAGCTGGGCTCCCGTGTCCGTGTGGGAGACACCACACTCTCCTTCCTTCTATCCAGCACCCAGGGGTGCCCGATAAACACCTGTTATGAAAGACCACACATTCCTTTTGGTGATCTTGATAAAGTTATCTCCATTTTTTTGGATGAAGGCGGAAGAAAAAAAAAATCACTCCCCTGGGAATGAGCCAGCGGTTCTGAAAAAAACAGAGTTTTCTGGAAAGAAATCTTCTCTTTCAGACAGCAGCATTTGACTCTGAAGAAAAATGCCCCAAGCAAGGGTCATTCAAGTCCCGATGTTCTAATTTTCCTGAACGCAGAAGGGAGTGGGGACGCAAAGGGCTCCTGGCGGTCTCTTTCGACAATCCCACAGCTTGAACGGGGCCCAGGTTCCCGTAACTCGATCATGTCAAGAGTTCTGGCTCCTCATAAGTGCTAATTAAAGAGGAAGACAATCCTTCCCTAGAAACCTCCTGAGCGCACAGCGAGAGAGGGCCCGGCTCTGGAGGATGGCTGGGGAACTGCTGCTAAGCGCCTTGTGTGTGCTGCATGAGGAATCCGGGTGAAACGTTATAGGCACGGGGGATTATCGATTCTTTCCTTAAAAAAACAGGCAGGAGCGGTTATATTTGCATGGTCTTAGCAGAACCTCACTGCCGTGGAGTTAAAGGGCCTCATGTGCACTGTTAGCTAGAAATATTTAAAGGATTAGGGCTGCATGTTCTGGCAGACAGACCTGATTTACACTTTTCACATGATAGAAATTCCCCAGGGGAAAACTCAACACGCTGGCACCATTCCAGGTCAAAGCAGGAGATAAAGCTGGAAGAATTCAGGCTGCTTCATTCATTTCATACCAAGGAAGGAAGTCTCTCCCTATAGCTTATTGTTTCAGGATTAGTGGAGGTAATGTCAGTGCCACTAGGAATACCGATGAGTTGAGGCCTCACTTCATTAAGCATTTGATGTGGTTAAACCGCCACCCCATTTCCAAGCCTGCAGAAATCACCACACACTGACAACTTGGCCTACAAACAGAATGCAAAACTAGATTCCACTGGTTGAAGACGAACTCACCTCTCTTCTTCTGATCATTTCAAAATCAGGGGGCAAAAAAGAAGGTACTTTTTTCCAACTCCCTTGTGTCTCAGAGTAAGAAAAGAACACATTTTCTATCATTTCTATCATTTTTTGGCTCATGCAAAAGATATTAAATAACTCAGAGAAGCCAGATGTTTCCACTCCTGCCAGAACTTAGCAAAAGATCCAGCTACCAGGCAGCCGTGAAACAGAGCGGCAATCTCACAGGATTTAATTAGGCCTGGTCTTTGGATAGGGTACACATTTTTTTTTTTCTTTTCTGGTTAGTGTTTTGGCAGAAGTTTGGGATAGGCTGACTATGGTATAGGTATGTCCTTGATTCAGGTGATGTTTGACTGACTGGCAGTGGCAGGAAGTGACTTCTCTTTCTTTACTTGTCGATCCTTAACACATGTAGAAACAGACCCTGAAGTGTGTGAGTTTTATACAGGTATGGGGAATTAATAGAGGCATTTCTCCGGCTCTACTGTCCTCCCTGCCTTAATGCCAACATATCACTCCCTGGTCAAGTATCCTGGATGTCTGAGGGTGGGGAGACAGAGGGTCTTAGAATGTATTTTCCCCTAACAGTGGCCCAAGACTTGACCAAAAAAAGCGCATACACCCAGGCACTGGTCTATGTCTCAAGGGGCTGCTTGGCTGCCCTTCAGCCTGGCTTTCAGAAGTATTAGCCATTTTCCCCGTTTTAAAATGTCTAATTCTCATTCAGCCGTTCTTTCTGTGCTCTGAGTCTTAATAGGGAAAACTACTGGAATGTTCCTAAGGGATTAGACGGTGGGCCTTCAGAGGCCAACAGGAGAGGAGCAGTAGGAACAGCATAAATGGCCAATGGCAGGGGGTTAGTTGGATCCGGCACAAAGTTATAAACGGGGGTGAGTGTGAATGCAGTGGTGGCACACTCATGCGTGCTGCAGGTTCGTGTGAAGTAGGCTCTCGTGGACTTGCGTGGAAAGCAGACAACCATTCTTAATCTGGTTCTTATCAGAAATGTACAAATCCTCCCTGTTGGTTCAACAGCTTGCCATTCCCACCACCATTCACTCCAAATACTGTTGATGTGGTGGTGATGGCGGTGGTGATGAGGACGGCAGTGGCCAAGATTTTCTCAGGGCTTTCTAGATGCCCGTGTCGCTATGAAGTATTTTGTATGGATTATCTATCAAATTTCTTCTTTACAATAATCCTATAACATGAGCATGGTTATCACTCCCAGTTTACAAATGGTGGGAGGCACAGAGAGGTTTATTAAACTGCCCAAGGTTGCTAGTAGGGGATGCAAAGCTGGTGGGTGGCATAACTTGAGAGCCCACTCTCTTAGCCATTTTAGTCTATTGCCTTCCCTGCCATTTGTCAAATCTGAGCAGGCAGGGATCATGTCTGTCTCAGTTATCACTATATTGCCAATGAAACAGTACTTGGCACATAGCAGGCAGGTCTCAATAAATATGGTATTTGTTGAGTGGATGAATAAATGAGTGCATGAGTAAAGGGTGATAGCACTTCAGAAAACCAGGGTACCTGAATATTGGTCATAAGCATATATTGGTTATAAAGACAGGATAAAGTTTCCTTCTTCATGTGTCCTCACTGCTTAGAGGTATGGTCGATTGGTGAGACAAATGGATTTGTGCTGAGTTCCTGTCAAAGGTTGTGGATTCCAGTTTAGGGACCATGAACCAACCCATGGAGAATAAGACAGCATCTAATCACCAAGACTTAACGTGCTCAGGAGAACTTTGCACCCCGCAGGGATACCCAGGTTTTCAAACACATGTCTCCATAAAAGAAACAGGCAGACAACTGGAGGGTAGGGTGGTCATTAGGTGGGTGACAAACGCTCCTGAATTTCTCTCCTTCTAGAAACACAACAGATTAAGACTTCTCTGAGCCCTTAGATGTTAGACTTGGTCATTTGACTTGCTTTGGTCAATGAAATGTGAGCAGCCTACATTTCTGAGTGATTAAGTTGAAAAGAGTTTGCATAGCCAGTCCCTAATAGCCATGTATGGTAAGCAAGAAAGAAATTTCTGTTGTTTTAAACTCTGAGACCTGGGCCTATATGTTACCACAGCATGACCTAGAATGTTCTGACTGATACACAGAGGTAAATTATCAAACAAAATATCCAAGCCCCCACACCTGAGGACCTTACAGTGCAGCAAAGCAATACAACATATATATGAAACAAGAGAGAAGAGAAGTAATATGTAAACAACTAAATACCAGATGTAGCTTTAAGAGATTCAGGTAAGTTATTTCTTCTAATGTAATGTGTTATTTTACTTCTCAATGTCCTCATTTATAAACTGAGAATAACGCTATTCCCAGTTTCCCAATTCCCATTTTACAAGGGAAGACACTGAGAGGTTAAGGATCTTCCTAAGGTTTCCCAGCTATTAAGTGGCAGAGTTAAGATGTAAATCCAAATTTGCCAGATGCCAAAGCCTCATGCTCTTCCCCGCCACACGCAGTGGCTTCCCTGCTTGGGAAATTTACATTAAACAACAGGAGACTCGTACTGGTAACACCCAGAAGTAGTGGTAAGCCAAGGCATCAAGAACTGATCACGGCGATGGTATCAGGGAAGGCTTTATGAAGAAACTGAGTTTCCAATCAACTCTTAAAATAAGTTGACTGTTATAAGAGGGATGCTGGGAAGGGGCACAATGTAGCACACAGAGAGGTGGAGACACGAAGGTGGGTGAGTGCCACCAAGGTGATCGAGGTGATCGTTTGGGGCAGTAAAGAGGCAAAGCAAGAGAGGGGTGAAGGAGGCAATTGTGTAACGCTTTACACCACAGTCTGGATGCTTCACTTGCTTAACCACAGTGGGCTCCTCAGCAGGGGTGGGAAGTGACAACAGCAGCGTTTAAGAAAAACTGTTCTGGCAGCTGTATGTAGGAGGAGCAACAGCAGAGAAAGACAGAGACTCAGGGTGGTCAGACAAGGTATTTTCTTGATCAGGTAAGAGGAAGGCAGGCAGATCAGAAAGAAAAGTCATAATTAATTACCTTCAGGAACTGAACTTTCACTAGGTGCCAGATATTGGGCTAAGCAATTTGTGCCCATCATCTCAATGATCCGTCCCAAAAACCTGGGGAGATAGGCAGGATTGTCCCCATTTTACAAATGAGGAAACTGAGGCTCAGAGAGGTTCAGTGACTTAACCAGCACCAGACATAATATAATATTGAACTAATAGCTGATATGTGATAGACACTGTTCTCAAGAACAGCATTATTTAATCCCATGACGCAGGTATATTATTATCCATGTTTTATAGAAGGAAAAACAGGCTCAGAGAAGTGAAGCCACTTACTCTGTCATACCCAGCTGACCCAGTTGGTTTGGCTCCAAAGCTCATGCTCTGAATTGATACACTAAAGAGAAGGGGCCCTGGCTGGCCAGACTACGTGCCCAACAGCATGCGGCAGGATCTCATCTCAGAGACAGTGCCTCTGCCACTTACCCCAAGGTGGCACAGGGAGATGAACCAGGTAACACACACTGTGCTGGCTGCTTATAAAGAAAGGAGCCACCATCTATACATAGGTAGCCAGGCTGCCTACAAATGCAGAAGGGAAGAGAACGGATTCTTATGCTGCTCTCCAGATATGAACCATGGGGTTTCACTTTGAAAACCAGGGCAGAAGTAAAACTTAGCCCACAAAGGAGTGATGCTTTGTATGTGACCCAAACCCATTTAGATGGCACCTCTGTCACCTCCTTTGGTTTGTGGTAAGACCAAATGCTTAGAATTGGATTTCTCAATAAACCACTCATCCTGATGTTATCCTGTGGAGATAAAAGTCAGGTCACGGGTTTCAGAAATGTCACTGCTGCCGCTGTGCTTCTGTCATTAAGGGAGATCCAAGATTAAGAGATAAACCGGGGGTACAGAAGGGTCCCACATTTCCAGGCCATTTGTCACAAGGTAAGAGATGACTTGTAAGAGGTTTTCTCTGACAGCTCACTTTTCAAGTACAAGTGCTATTACAGACCAATTGTTCCTACCAGCACATTCTTTAAATTCAATTTTTACTTTTATCAAAATATCACGTGCACATGATTTTAAAGAGTCAAGTAGTTGCATAGGAGGTTGATAAAAGAAATAACATTCTTTGACCCTCCTCTCCCAGAAGCAATAGTTTTCTACTCTTTCGTTTAGGTCTTTTGATAGTACACCTCCATATCACTAAAAAACATGCTTATAGTACTACATCTTGATTTTCTTTCAGGTCTGGAAGTTGTCTATTGACTTTTCCACTGTGGAAGATGAGGATTTAGCTCTAATTCATTACCATCTCAACTGCCACCACACACATGACCACTTTTTCAAGCTCCTAGTTAGAAAGTAATTTTAGATAATCAGTGTTTTCATTATCTTGATCATGAAAATACAATTTACAGATGGGCCCGATAGTATAGTATGTTTTAAGCACTTTCCTTCTTGGCAGAACTTTTTGTTTTCCCTAGAGTTGATATAGTCTCCCCACCCCCGCATTTGTTCAGTATTCTATGTATTTCTCATTAATTCAAACCCGAAGTCTTTCCTAGCCTTGTAAATCCCCTTTCAATATGTTCAAACCCATTAAGTATTCTATCAATTTCTTTTTACAGAAATCTTTCCTGAGCCTTCTGACCTGCCCACGTGGCGGGTGGGGGCGGGGAAGCCTAGCTCTGCTACACAGCTGTCACCCTGAGATGATATGGGAGTGTTTCTCACCCCACCTGCTATCCAATTAGTTGTCAAAGCCAACTGGGCTCCTTATCACCCGAATAAAACATACCCAAGAATCACTAAGAAAGGATGAGTGAGGTGAAACTCTTTTTGGGGGTCCATTCCATAATATGCCTGTCTCTCATCTGAGCTATAGGTTAATCTCAGCTGAGGATAGAAACAAAGAAAAAGAGTGCTTACATATATCCAAGCACTGTATGTGGTAGAGCTATTGAGAAAGGATGGGGTGGAAGCACTGCATTTAACTGAAAAGATGCCCACAGAATGTAAAGTGATAAAGCAGGAGGCAGAACCATGAATATGATTGCATTCTTATAATAAAATAGCAAAGCCCCGTGTGTGTATTTATTTGCCTAGCTATACGTTTGTATTATACACAGGAAAAGTCTGGCTGCATTCTCACCAAATCACTCTTGTTGGTTACTTCTGGCCAAACAGGATTGGGGCTGGGGTGGGGAAGGATTTTCACTTTTTACTTATATACTTCCGAGCAGTGAAATTTGTATCATTATATGCATGGATTGTTTCTGATCCTAAAAAGTAGTAAAGATTAAACATAAATGAAAGAAGAAAAAAGAAAAAGCAAGGGAAGCAGAAGTACTAAGAAGTCAGGGAAGGATGGATAGTGGAGAAAAGGGTAAGGGTAAAAAAGGTGCTGGGGTGTCTGAGTTGGGGTGGGGTTACCACACTTGTGCCTTTGTCAATTCCAAGGTGAGGGGAACTCATTTGTGTTTTAAATGTGTATAATTTTCAGACAGTGCAATGCACAGGTCCTAAGGGTATAATTCAATGATTTCTGAAAAAATGCACATACCCACGTAACCCATAAGGGGAATGTGTTTTTAAGAAAATCTCCCAGCCATATGCAGATGCACTGGTTGGCAAGAGACAAGATCGTTTCTACCATGGTCAAATGCAGGCTCTCTCATTCCAAGGGCCTTTGATGGGTCAAGGGTTGGTGCTCCAAATGGATTCATATCCCATCCATCTCACTAATCCTGGGCCAGTGCCTGCCATTTCCCAGGGGCTTCCTGATTCAGTGTGTTCCTAATTTGAGTCGCCTGGCTCAGTTCCTCACATGTCTCTTGGCAATGAACATGATCACCCCAGATCACACATCCACTCAGTCGGGCAAGGATGAAAAGATCCTTGGAGGTGGACCAACTTTCTCAAATAAGTCGACTACTACTGTCAAAACAAAAGCATTAGCACCTTAAGACTGACTGGAGCAGGAGACTATTTTACAGGCGCTGACAGGATGTGCAGAAGGCTGCTCTGGCTGGGATGATCATGACAGTGCCTGTTTCCTGAGTGCTGACTACGTGCCTGGCACTCTATTTTAGGTGCTTTACAGGATTTCTCTTTACAGCAACACCATGAGATAGACAGTACCATTCTCTTCATTTTGTAGGTAGGGAACTTGGACGCAGAGACATGAGTCATTTACCCAAGGTTACATAATTAGTGAGAGTGTGAGACTTCAGAGCCCAGGCAGATGGTGACTCCAGAATCTGTTCCTAACCTCTAGGTTATCTATTCTCTCATTCAGAGAAGGACATGCAGAAGCAGGGTTGAAAGTGTTGTCACTTGACTGCCTAGCTTGTTTGCCAGACTCTGTGGCCTCTCTCTAACACATAAAAATGTCAAGTACATCTTTCCTCTAAAAAGAGGTAAATATACAGTTATCTCTAGATACTGGTAGGGCCACAAAGGGGTCTCTTAGTTCTGTCTAGACACAAAACCAACAGAGCATAATGCATAACAGTGTTTTATAGCCAGAGGTTTTTATCTTGTTTTTTCTCTGAGGAGTTGGCTGATAAATCAGGCTTCACAGGTGGAGAGGAATGTGTGTTTTCAAGAGTGACTTTCAGAAGCAGAGTGAAGGGCGAGCAATAATGTGGCAAAGAGAGGTATCCTTCAGACCCAGTGGCAATCTCACCTCAAGAGGCCAATTAATCCATTTGAGGGAATAATGAAAATGAGAGTGAGGGAGCCTGGGTATAGGCTGTCTACCAACTTTGCAATGACAGAAACTTGAGTGCTCTTTCCAATTCACATTTATCAGTCTCTGTGGTGAACACAAGCCATCTTGTGCCATTGCATTAATCAAACAGAATTTACTGTTCAGAGGCACAATGATTGTGAGAGGGAAGATTAGCCCAAGTTCATTGGAACAGCTGTGGTTTCTGCTCCCTAAATTCTCAGCATCTAATGATTCTCAATCTCTGTGGCATTCCCTTTGCTCTTTTCAGTGAATTAAAGTAAATGTTGCTTTGAGACTTGGCCCATCTCAACTGAGATAAATGGAGACACCATAGGGAGATGCAAAATCCCCTAAAATGGGAGTCACTTTATTGAAACCAAAGGTGAAATTCTGGTAAAAGGCTGGTATGAACTTTCATTCTCTCTCTCTAATAATGTGGGCAGGAGGGAACAGAGGAATGCTTCTCAAACTGTAAAGCAGAGACTTCCAGTTCTAGTAATATGGTGGGCTTCATATACAAACTAACTCTCCCATGGGGAAAAAAAAACCACATTTATAATGCTGAGGTAGAAATATATATATATATTTTTAATATCTTAAAGTCATTGAAGAGGTGACAAAAAAGAAGAGAGTAAGCACATTGAGAACTGAAAATTTTTCCCCCAAGGGTAATGGTGATCCCAACCAACCTTGGTTTCAGTTTCGGCAGAGAATAAAAGAAACTTGAATCAAGACCCAGGGCCTGCCTAAAGCGGGGTGTCTAAAAGGAGCCATTCCTTTATGCTGGGACTCAGGGTTAGGGTGAACCAGAAGTAAACTTCTTCCCCTTGCCCAGGCAACTGCAGGGAAGTTTGCTTTTGCTATGAGTGAAACAAGGAGCTATGTGAGAATTTGTCACCTTGGGTAGCTCTCCCATAGATTGTGCACAATGAGTTTGCACTATTTAGATGTTTTAGGGAATCTAATGAACTGGGTTTGAAATGTATGATCTGGTATAGAGTCCCCAAGCACGTAGCAGAAGCAAAGTTGAATCTCTCTGAAGGAAGGTATCTTCATTCTAGACCTCAGTGTCTTCCAAAACACAAGTTTTCAAAGACAATGAGCAGTATATAGTCAAAAATAGCCAAGTACTCAAGGAACCAAGGCATTATGAGCAGGTACCAGGAGAAACAATGTACACCAGAAACAGACTCATAAAGACTTCATATATTAAAATAATCAGAATCAGATCATAAACATGCTTACTATATTTAAAGAAATAAAAGAAAACTTGAATACAGCTATTTACAGGGAATAGCAAGCTATTAAAATGACATAGAATGTGCAAATTCATAAAGTCAGTGTAGCAGTTTGACATAATTGATGAATTCCAAAAGGAATACTGAATTATGTTTGTAATCTGATCTGTAACTGGGCATGACTAAGTTATCATTAGGGTGTGGAATCCCCACTAGTCCCCACCCCTTGGTGGGTGGAGACTCACAGATAAAAGGCATGGCAAAGGACAGAGTTGGAGCTTGTGATGGGAGGGTTTCTGATGTTGAAGTTTTGATGTTGGAATTAGATCCTGAAGACTTAAGCTGGAGCTCTGAAAAGTAAGCTCACAGAGGAAAGAGAAGCCAGCCAGCCCCAGGAAGGAAGGAACCTTGAAGCCAGAGAAAAACAAGCCCCAGGAACATAGGAACCCAGGCCTGAACCCTCACAGATATAGGCAGCCATCTTGCTCCAATTAGACTTTGGTGAGGGAAGTAACTTATGCTTTATAGCCTGGTATCTGTAAGCTCCTACCCCAAATAAATACCCTTTATAAAGCCCAGCAGATTTCTGGGATTTTGCATCAGCACCCCTTTGGCTGACTAATACAGTCAGAAACTAGAATACAGGTTATCAGGGGTTGGGTAGGGGTTGGTAAATAGGTTAATGTTTAATTGGTATAGATTTTCTCTTTGGGGTGATAGAAAAGTTTTGGTAATAGACAGTGATGATGATGGTACTGCATTGTGAATGTAATCAACACAAATGAATTGTATAATTGAAAGTGGATAAAATGGGAAAATTTAGATTATATATATGTTACCAGAATAAAAACAAAACATGATCTGAAAAAAAGTGACCTAATAGATTTGAAAAGAACCAAATAGATCATCTAGAAGTGGAAAGCACCATACAATTAAAAACTCAATGGGGGAAGCGGATTTGGCTCAACTGATAGAGCATCTGCCTACCACACAGGAGGTCCAGGGTTCAAACCCAGGGCCTCCTGGCCCATGTGGTGAGCTGGTCCATACACAGTGCTGATGCACGCAAGGAGTGCTCTGCCATGCAGGGGTGTTCCCTGTGTAGGCGAGCCCCATGTGCAAGGAGTGTGCCCCTCAAGGAGAGCTGCCCCGTGCAAAAAACGCGCAGCCTGCCCAGGAGTGGCACCACACACATGGAGAGCTGATGCAGCAAGATGATGCAACAAAAAAGAGACACAGATTCCCAGTGCCACTGACAAGAATGCAGGCAGACACAGAAGAACACACAGCAAATGGACACAGCAGGCAGACAATGGGGGGGGGGGGGGTGAAGGGGAGAGAAATAAATAAAAAATAAATCTTTAAAAACAGAAACAAAACAAAAAAACCTCAACAGACCAGTTTAACAGCAGATTAGACACAGATGAAAAAAGACTTAATAAACTGAAAAGTAGGGCAGGAGCAATGATTTAGGAAGCAGCACAGAGAGATACAAGAAGATGGAAAATATGCCCAGGAGACTAAAAGATATGGAGTAAGGTGGTCCCACAGAAATTCAGTCTGTGGTGTACAACAAAATCATGTTTGCCGCTTGTTAAAATGTGGATTCCAGAGCCCTAATTCCACAAATTCTGATTCTGCAGGAGTAGGTTGGGCCCCAGGAATAAGTAATGTTAACAGGCATGGAACGAAGTGGATGTGGCTCATCTGATAGAGTGTCTGCCTACCATATGGAGGTCCAGGGTTCAAACCCAGGGCCTCCTGACCTGTGGCAAGTTGGCCCACGTGCAGTGCTGTCACACACAAGGAGTGCCGTGCCATACTGGGGTGTCCCCCGTGTAGGGGAGTCCCATGCGCAAGGAGTGCACCCCACAGGGAGAGCTGCCCCGCATGAAAAAAATGCACCCTTCCCAGGAGTGGCACCGCACACACGGAGAGCTGACGCAGGAAGATGACGCAACAAAAAAGAGACGCAGTTTCCTAGAGCTGCTGGATAATGGAAGCAGATGCAGAAGAACAGAGTAAATGGACACAGAAAGCAGACAACAGGGGGGAAGGGAAGAGAAATAAATAAAATAAATCTAAAATAACAACAATAACAACAACAGAAAACAAAACAGGCATGTAGGCTATCCACACCTTGAGAAGCACTGGATGCATGACTCCTGGGTGGCAGTCCTCAGGATTAATTTTTCCTTTTCTCCATATTATATTAAGTTTTTCACCTGTCATTGGCTATACTCTTCTCATTATAGAAGCTGGGTAGAATGTATACTATTCCTCCTTTTATTATGGTGAATGTACTTTACATCAATTTAATATAGGTTTAGACAGGGAAATCCAAATGCATTTTGCAACTCAGTAATTCTTAATTTCCAAAGCAAAGGACTTTTTGCAAAGTAAGTGATCACTCCCTAATTTTACTTTGAGTGTTCATAGGTCTACTAGCTTTGCTTAAATTGGGATCTGGTGAAGCTACATGCTACTTGTCTTTCATTCACGTCAGCCTATGAAAAGTGCCTCTCAAAAGATAGCTAACTCAGTGAGTAAGATCATAACTTCTGTGAGGTGGGGGGAGGGTATTCCCAGAGGGGCCAAACTTTCTAGAAGCCAGCATGGACAGGAAATGGGAACTTGAAAGGTGGACGGACCTTTGGTAGGAGGAGAAAGCTGCTCTCTCAATCTGTGACACGTCATCACAATTTTGGAATTGGGGAGTCTAAATAAATTTGCACAAGGATATTTTTCATAATAAATAATAAGAACTTCTACCATTTATTGAACAAGTAAAAAAAAAAAAAAAGATAGCTATAGCTAACCACCACTGTATGGCTGAATTAACTACCGCCATCTGGCTGAATTACCTAGGTGCATCACGCCTCCCCCACCTACAAAATGGGAGTCCCACCAACTAGATCTCTACTGGCATGCATCAAGTGCTCAGCAAAGTACCTCAAAATGTTCAAAAGCTGGAAGCCATTATTAATAAACGATGAACCTATTTCTTGAATTGTGGCCCTAACATTATAGAACCCCTTTTTTGTTTTCTCATCTCTCCAGATCAGTTGTACTTCTTCAAAGACAGCAACTTTCTGACACAACTCTCCTAGCCTTGCTCCTTATTTTCTGCTGGCTCCTTTGCTCAGTGCTTAATATCCGGCTCTGCATGTATCTACCAAAAACTAAAAGCGTGCATTATTCAATGGAGACACATGATCCCTGGTGATTCCAAGAATGGCTTCCCAAAAACGTAGAAGGTGACAGATGAAGGGGAACGCTTTCGTGACCTGTCATCATGTTCTTCCCTACAGAATGGGGTCACACAGGGTCAGGGGCCTGCCAGAGCTTCGGTAGGGAACTAAAGGGGAATGGCAAAGGCGCACAGGCTCCAGGCCAGGGGGAGTGCACGAGAGGCTCGTGGAACTTCTGAAGCCAAGTGGAAAGGTACTAATAAGCAGCAGACGGTGCCAAGATGGGAATCCACTCCCTGTCTTCTGAAGGAGGTAAGAACTGGGATGAAATGAAAGGAAGGAAAAAAAATGCTGACAGGGTGACAAAGTTTTGAGTCTGGGGAACGGAATTCTAAAGACTACGCAAAGCCCCTGTACACCTTTTGGTGACGAGCAACACAGCATTTCAAACCTCAGGTATTCTATATGGGAAGGACTAGATCACAGCAACAACCTCACACCTGGGCTGGAATTCCATCACAGGGATCATTTCCAAGCAAGAGGAATGTGGTGCCACCTCCTGTTTAAAGCTGAGTAATTTATCTTCCTTAGTTCTCCCTCTGCGGCAATGATTTGTTTCCAGCTATTGCCAATGTTCCTTTCTAGATAAGCTCCTCCTTTTTGTCATCTGTAGGCTCAGATCAAAGGGTCAGGGCCAAAGTCAGGGAAAGTATGCTGTGACGTTTCCTAGAAGCTAGGATTAGCCAGTCTGACCTTTCATTTCTAATGCCTTGGCTCATTTGTGAGCTACGGTTGTGCTACGTATAGCAATGTGTGTATGTGTGCGTGTGTATGTGCGTGCATAAGTGTGTGAGAAAGAGAGAGGGAGACGATGCACCCTCCTCAGGGTCTTCTCATTGACACTTTACATTTTCAAAGTGTTATCCAACCATTAGTAATTGAACAACTTTTCAAAACAATGTTGGGCTGCCTTCTTGGGAGAGAAGCAAAGCTGTAATTAGAAACATGGCAGCCTAAGGAAAGAGACCATTTTTAATTAGTCGGATTTAATTTAATTTAGGTAGGGTCAACATAAAACACTTCACATAGGACCCCACAGCAGGAGATGCCAAAGAGGCATGTTCACAGAAGCCTAGAACACTCACTCCCAGGACAATGGAAAAGAAGACCTAAGCATGAGTCCTTGTCGACTGTTTGGCCTTGAGAATGTTATTTCACCTGATTCGGTTTCACCTGATTCTGTAAAATGCAGATAATAAAGGGGTCTGTATCTTAACAGGATGAGAAGAGGATTACATGAGATGACACTTACCAAGTTCTTCCTTTTTTTTTCTTTAATGCAATTTTATTGCCATATATTCACATACCATACGATCCATCTAAAGTGTACATTCAGTGGCTTTTGGTATAATCACAGAATTGGGCATTCATCACTGCAATCAATATTGGAGCATTTTCATTACTCTGAAAAGAAAAAAACCCCTACCCCTTAACAATCACCTCCTATATAATAACACAGAAAAAGGCTATCTGCACAAAACAAAAACAAATTTAACAGCAATTATCTCAGGGGAGCAGGGTTGGAGAGGAAGGCTTTCATTTTGCACTTTCACATTTTTCACTCTGCTCCACCTACTTATCTTATTTATAGTTTGTCTCTTCCCTTCAGAATACAAGTTCCCTAAGGACAGAGAGTTTTGCTCATTTTGTTCACTGCTGTATGCCCACTGTCTAGAAGTGTCTGGCATTGACCAGATATTCAGCAAGTATATGTTGAATGAATGATGCCTACAAAAATATGTTCTAAGAAAACCCAGTGTGAAAGTATGCCTTCTGCAACTCAGGTCCACTGGCGCACAAGGAGGAACAGAAAGGAGTGGGAGGTAGGCAAATGCCAGCTGAAGAAGAGCTGCTGCCTTGTGATGGAAAAGACCTTCAAATAGTGCCTTGGATGAGGAGAATGATGTACTGAGGCAGGGAACATGCACCTGGAACCAGAATGCTGAAATGAATGTGGTACTTTGGGAAGGAAAGCAACATTCATAGTGTTTACTCTGATCTAAGCACTGGTTTGGCCATTTTACGTGTTGTTTGATTTATTCCACCCAGTAACCTTAAAAGACAAGCATTATTATGCCCATTTTATAGATGGACAGGTCGAGGCTTAGAGGGTAAGTAATTTGTCCAGATCAGTACAACTAGGCAACTGCAGTACTGGATTCAAACTCAGATCCATACGGCATCACCAGAAATTACCAGCACTGGAAACTTCTGTGATGCCTGTTAAAAATACAGGTTTCTGGGCCTTACCCTCTGATTCAGACTCTCTAGGGGTGCAGCCCAAGAATCTGTGTTTAGTGAATGCCCTGGGACTCCCATAACAGCCAGGGGCATTCTCCCTCCCTGCCAGATTGTTGTTAAAGTCAGAGATTCAATTAAGTTACAAACAGAGATAGGGTCCCTGTTGAGAGTTCAATCCAGCACACTTAAGGAGGATTTATGAGAGGTAAGGCACAGTGACTCATACTCTGGGTGATACAGCACTCTCTTACTTCTGTTGACCTTAAGAAGATTATAATCAGAGAGGTGGAAAAATAAAGGGAAGCGTATGTCAGAAATATAAATGATTCAACATAAGCGTTGGAAAAGCAGTATTAATTAAATGCTATGGATGCTCAAAGGCAGGAAGGATTGTATCCGGCTTAGAGGTGAGAGGCAGGGAATGATTTATCAGATAGGTGGTACATGAGAGTATTGAAGGATGGAAACAATTTTAGGAAGGGATCATAGAGATAGAACAGTCTATGTAAAGGAAAATAGCATTGGCCAGGGTGGAAGGTGGGAAATTACAAGATCAGTTTGGGGAACAATAAACAATCCAGTTTTGCTGGGGCATGGGGTTAGGGAATGAGGAAGTACACTCAAGTCAACTGCATAGCTCTGAAAGCCAGGGTGAGAAGTGGAGAATTAATCTGAAAGGCAAAGAGAGTCTTTGGAAGGGGTTTGAATGGGGCAGTTAACATTGGAGAGAAGACTAAGAAAATAAATCTGACATTGATCGTGGGATGGAAAACTAGGAGGTAGCAATACCAGCTGGCAGATGAACCAGGGAGGTCAATGAAGGATGATGGTTTCCAGAAGGAGAGGATCCTCAACAGTGGAGGAAGAGAGGGGCAGAAGAAAAGCAAGGTCCTGAGGTGGAAATGAGGTTGAAGCAATTCACACTGGGTGGGTCTTAATCTTTCTCTGTAAAACAGGAAGCAGAAACTTCTACAACATGGGCTGGAGGAGGGGGAGGTTGAGGACCAAGATGGTTTAACACTGTGGTAGATGTGACATCAACTTATGGGAGATCAATAAAAAGGATTTGTTTTGCCCCAGTACTAGCAAGGTCCAGCTAATGCTGGACACCAATAGTTTGCACTGGCCCAAATGAATTATTAGGAGACTCTTTTGGGGGATTCATAAACAGGTTGTGCCCTAGGATGGAAACACAGAGCCGTTCATGATATGCCATACTTTCCAGTCACTTCTCAGCCTAAACATCAAAACTCTTTAAAAAGCATCATTTCCAAGCACAGAGAATGAGGAGGGCTGTGCTCTATCTGCAGTCTGCCCCAACGCAGCCTTGAAAGTCATCTTTATCTGATGAATTATATAGTCAAGAAATCAGTCTCTGGTGCTACATATTTTAAGAAGAATTCAACTTGTCTATTTGTGTCCTCACTTCCAATTTTGGCTGATACCATCTGGCTAAAGTTGAATTCACTAGTTTCAGGTTTTAGCTCTAACACACACAACTGTTGCTGAAAAGTAAAATGAGTGACATTTACAGCTTTCCGTTCCTTGTGGAGGCTACCTTATTGATCACAACTGACATTTACTTAAACATTCCTTAGTAGAAAAATACCTCCTGATTCTATCTCCTTCTGAAAATGCCAAAAAATGTGCCTGAGGCAAAAAAAAGCATAAAATCATCTATCCATTCCCCTACAACCATGTTGCTTTGTTATTACTATAACTTTAATTATTTCTTTGGTTCTTAACAGCTCACATTGTTAGTCTAACCCCAACCCAGTATTGATTCTCCTCCTGTTAAAAACAAGCATCACTGAAGCACCAAAAATTGCCTGCTCAAGCTTCTTGCTGTGCTGAGACATTATATCATGCATATTAAATCTGGACAGCATTTAGGCTAAAGCAATCTTAACTTTATGATCTTGTTGGTTTTTAAAGCAAATGCTAATGAAATATGTTTTGCATTACTTATGGTGAACGGCAATCTCAGTGGGGGTACATTTTAATTAGTATAGTTTGTTCAAAGAAAAGCAAATTTAACTCCTCCTCATCTTTTACCCAGCTGCCCTGCAAGGAAGGCAGGGCTATAGAGGACATAGAGTTAGAGACAGAGGAACATTTCCAGACCAACTGGGGAGTTTGGGAAAGAAGAGGGGAGCCCTGATCAATTATTTCCCAGTCACAGTGGCTAAAACTTTTATGTCAAAATATTTTATACTGGGCACTTTCTAGATGCTGGGTTCATCTTTTAAGGTAGCAGATCACAAGAGAAATCAAGCATTGCGGCTTTGTGCTGGTGTTCTTTGGCTTGTCAGCAGCCTATTAGGATACAGTTGACAAGAGCCTCACTATTCAAAGTGTGGTTCATTGATCAGTGGCATAGCATCCCCTGGGAACTTGGAAGGCATGCAGACTCTGGTTCCACTGTGGACCTACTGAATCAGAATCTGCATTTTAACAGATCCCCAGATGTTTTGTATGTGCATTACAGTTTGGAAGCATTGGGCTGGAGGATGATGTTTCCAACCATTACAGTATTTATAATAAAAGGTTTGGAGTCTAGATGTGGTAAAAGTCAGACCACTCCAAAGTGGAAGGGTCAAGGGAAGAGGAATTAAGAAAGCAGAATTAGCAGAGACTTGTTTTTCAGTGAGCACCTAGTATTCATTCATTCTTTTTTGTGGCAGGAGTTCTGAAATAATTTGTCTCTTTTATGAATATGTACCTTACCAATAGTTGAGACTAGATAAATATTTGTCAAAGGGAGTGGACAAAAGAATAAATGAATAAAGCGAGTGCTTCAAGATAGAGAGGTTCTCTAATAAACTGGCTTCTATTTACAAGTAAAGCCCTTGGGTGAAAGAGAGAAAAATTTCATTTCCACAGTTCGGAGCCTAGCTCCCCTTTCGCCTTCTCGCCTCCTGGAGAGGCACTGCCCTGTGAGGTGATTGCTTGGTTACGGTGCTGCACGCCTAATAACAGGGTCTTGCTCCCGGCTCCCGACTGTGTCTCATGTTGACATGGAGAAATGTTTCATTTTCAGGTCTATATGTATAAATTTTTAATAAGCAAAGTCAACGAAACCAACTATTTCCCCCTCCACCCCCACTCTGCAGAATCAGATTTTGACCTTCTGTCAAACAACTATAAATCTTGTTCAGCAGGAAGAGGAGCAGGAACCAGGGGCTGCTGCACATGGATTAGCTGGTTAATTTTCCTCTGTCAGAGCTTCACATAAGCTGACATACTAGATGGAAGGAGAAGGGAGGCGGGGGGCAGACGGATGAAGGGAGAAGAGGAAGGGAGGAAGGGAGGAAGGAAGGGAGGTAGAGAGGGAAGGAGAGAGGGTGGGAGGGAGGGAGAGAGGAAGGAAGGAAGCCCAGTGGCCTGTAAACAGTAGGCACTCAATGGTTACTGACTAAATGGTTGCCGGAGAATTAAAATAAGGTAAGGTCGCCTGAAAACTGGGTGGCCATTTCAATCACTAGAACCTCTGGAGCATAAACTCATTATTCCTGTAGTTTGATCACTTATTTCTTTGTGTAATATGATTTAAAATAAAACTGGGGGAAAAAATGATGAGAGCTTTAAAAAAGTAGAATGGAAATAAATTCATTCGTTTTGCAAGAATACATTCCTAAAATTTCCATCAACTATGCAAAACACAGCACAGTCTTCCTACATAAAGCCTCAATCAACACTTAAAAGGGAGCTGTAACATTAAAGATGATTAGGTGCCATTTCTTGCCTCGCAATGCAGGAATGATTTAAAAATTATAAGACCCTATGTTGGCAAGGGTGTGGTGAAAAAAGGTTCTATCAAATTGCTAGTGGGGGTGTAAACGAATACAATCCATTTGGAAAACAATGTATTATACTATAAGTAAAAAAAGCCTTAAAACTGTTCCTATCTGGTATAAATTCTATGGAAATCTATCCTAGGAAAGTAATCCAAACCATAAAAAAAGTTTTAAAGACCATTACAGCTTTGTCTATAATAATCTATTGGTAAAACCTAAATGTTCATCAATAGGCATGTAGCCAAGTAAAATAAGGTGCATCTATTTGATGGAAAATCATGCAACCATTAAGAATGCTTATTAAGAATCTATAACATAGTATATGTATTTATATTCATATATAATATTAGTATAAGTGGGGATAAAAAGTAGATGCAAAACAATAAAGGTCATGGTTGCAAGAACAAAAAGCCCTTACTACCCATGCACAAAAGAGAATATGGAAGGAAATAAACCAATTGCTTAATTTGATTATTTACGGATGAGGGAAATGTGGGTGAATTTCTCCCTCTTCTATATTTTCTGAACAACCTATAGTGAGTGTGTGTACTTTCACAATGAAAACAAAAGATTTTATTGTGCTTTTGACTGCAAGTCACTGTTATAAGTAAGATTGACAAAGATATCCTTTCAACAAGCAATAACAATTGAATCACAGCTAATTCAAGGGGAAACAGGTTTGTAAATACCAAATTTTCTAATCTAACATCCAGGTCTGGCACATAGAGGAACCCACCTGCTGTCTGCTTGCAAAGCATCTGTATCTGTCAAAAATACTGTGCTTACGTTAGACAAAGAGCCAGAGCTGTCAGCTTTAAACCACTAGATTCTAGGATGAGTCAAATAGCTGTCATAGACACTTCATCTGCTTAAGTTCATTCATTGAAGGGGATCCCCTGTGCAGTGCTGAAGAACAGACACATGGGTGGACAGGCATGGATTAGACTGGACATTTCTCCTTGCCAGCAATCATCCCCAACCACGGCATTTTGCTTTCTTTGCAAATCTGTGCACTTGAAAGCTATCATCTCTAGCTTTTTGACCCTGTTCAAACAAGATTTTTTGAAGCAGGCCACCTGCTTCTGGGAATGAGGCACCATCTAAGTCCATCTGCAAGGCAGGGGGGTCAAGGAACAGTTCATTTGAGCAATGTGTATATTGATACATTTTCCAAGTGATTGAATCTCGTTCAGTTTTAAATAAAGCAACACTTGGGTAACCTGAATAGGCTCAACAGCAGCGAGGGCAGAACAGGATAGAGAACTGGGCCACTTGTCATGGGCAAAACCAATGCTCACTTGATTCATATAAAACATCTTTACAATTTTAATAGACTCAGAAGAATGTATGGCAAGCAGGGGGCAGAGTATGGCTGAGATCCACAGACCTCATTAACAGTGTTGGCTCCTGTGCAGTTTAGGGGATCACTAAATGGTGAGAAGCAGGAAAATGGCTCTTCATGGGAAGGTATCTTAATTCAGTAGTTTCTGAACCCCCTTCTTTTCATGAGAAGCTCTCAGTCTCTAGTCTCATAATCTAGTCAAGCAGGACATGGATAAAAGGAGTACAGAGTGGAGCAATTCAACACCAAGGACAATGTACAAACAGGGCAAAATCTAGCTGCCTCTTTCAGTGCTCTCAACCAGTGGATTTCAAACATTTTTATCCTGTACTCCATCAATAAATTGTTTTTGAGAATATCCCTCCAATATGTGCATATTGATCTATACTATATGCACGATCTACTGTCAATCCAGATAGCAAATATTAGTAAAACCTATCTTTTGAAAGTGAAAAATATCTTCTTATACCCTTAAGAATCATCTTGCACATATCCCTCTTTGGAATACAGTTCTAGTACTCAATTGGGTTCCAAGTGGGTTGGCGATGAGGGGGTGGCAAAGGGACAGGAAGTCATCACCTCTTTGCTTTTACAAATCTTGATGAGGAAAGTGATACTTCAAAGGACCCCCAGATCTGTTTGGTAGGTATCCATGGTAGTTTAGAGCTGTTATGTACTCCAGAAAAACATGTTCTTAAGCTTAATCCATTCCTGTGGCTATGAACCCATGGCAAGTAGGACCTTTTGATAAGGTTACTTCAGTTAAGGTGTGGCCCACCTCAGCCAGGATGGGTCTTAATTCTATTACTGGAGTGCTTTATAAGTGGAACGAAACTCAGACAGTGAAAGAACCCACAGAGGGAGCAGCTCGAAGCTGAAATCAATGGAAGCCTTAGCGGAGAAGGGAGAGGCAAGAAGAGGCTGCCATGTGCCTTGCCATGTGAAAAGCTAAGGACTAAGGACCACTGGCAACCAGTCTCGGTACACCAGTCTTCAGGGAGAAAGCATTGCCTTGATGATGCTTTGACTTGGACTTTGTCTTGGCTTCAAAACTGTGAGCAAATAAATCCTCTTTGTTTAAGCTGAATCATTGTATGGTGTTTGCTCTAGTAGTCTAGGAAACTAAAACAGTATCTTCATCAGCATTCTCCGGATCCCATTTATTCATGGGGGGCACTGTACGACACGTAGTCATACCTCATACACAGGGAAGTAAGGCTAAACTTCTTTAATGCTGACCACACAAACGAATTAAAACCAAGCTGGGATATGATACACCTATGTGCTATGTATTAAGGAGAAAAGGTCTGCTAAATAATTAGAGTTACTCTCACAGCCAAACTCAGCGTGTAGATGCGATGCATTCCCCCCAGCGTGGGACATGACACCCGGGGATGAGCCTCCCTGGCACCGAGGGATCACTACCACATACCAGCTGAAGAAGCAACTAGAAAATGACCTTGAATTAAAGATTCAATGCGGAACAGCAGAATATACCTGTCTACATATAATGACATGACTTCGGGAAGCTGTTTGACCTAATGTAAGGGGGAAATGGAAAGGAGAAATGAGATTATAAGGCTGTGAGTCTCTAAAAAAGAGTCTGGAGGTTGTCAGAAGGAATACCCCTATGTACAACTGAACAGAGTCTAAGAGACAGATAAGGTAGATACAACCCCCAGGTATTGGTTCTTTTGAGGGATAAAGAGACCCACGGGTTCTATGGTCATGGCAGAAGGGGTTCACTGCCATGACAGATAGCCCTTCTTTGGAGCTGGTGTTTCTGCGTGATGGAATTGGACTCAGAGGGGATCTCTTTTCACAAGACTTGCATGCTACTTTATTGGAATTGTAGTCGGTGCTGGGTTTAAGATATATGTAGGGGATTTGAATCTCTGGACTGATAATATGACACCCAGGCCCAGAGCCTCAACAGACTTCAGCTCCTACACTTTGATTTATTGGACTTACTCCACTCAGCTAACATGGAGTTGAAGAAGGTCAACCACCACAACATGGAGCCTAGAGTGTCTACAACTGGAAGCGGGAGGAGTGCATCCAGTACCCATATGGAATCTAAGCCCTCACTTGACATAGATGTGCAATGGACACAACCAATCCAATGTCCACAGAGAAAATGTGGAATGAGTGTGGGAACGGTAGCCATGGTGGCTGCTGGGTGTGGGGAACGGGAGGAAGAGATGAGATGTGGAGGCGTTTTCGGGACGTGGAGTTGTCCTGGATAGTGCTTCACGGACAATTACGGGACATTATAGATCCCCCCAGGGCCCACTGGATGGAACGTGAGAGAGTCTGGGCTATGATGTGGACCATTGACTATGGGGTGCAGTGATGCTCAGAGATGAACTTACCAGGTGCAATGGATGTGTCATGATGATGGGAGAGAGTGTTGCTATGGGGGGAGTGGGGGGCGGGGGCGGTGGGGTTGAATGGGACCTCATATTTTTCATAATGTAATTAAAAAAAAAAATTAAAAAAAAAATAATAATTAGAGTTGAGGAAGCTGGGGACAGGGGTGGGCAGTAGTGGTGGTAGAAGGAGGGATGTTTAATTTCTGGAAGGGAAAAAAATTTTCTCAGACTCTATTTACAGTCAAGCAATCCATCTACCATTTACAAGCATGTTCTTATCCTTACATTAAAGCAGGTAACTGTCCTTGCTGGAAACCAACCAAACTGCTTATCTTCTACTTTCCATAATTCCAGACCTTTTCCTGCTCCAGCCTGGTCTCATGCCCAGTGCACTTGCATTGCTTTTTCTACCCCCAGTTGTAGCTCCTGGAGTTTACCCCGATAACAGACACCCACGCAGACACATGCAGGCAAGGCGGAGAGCAGATTTTTGTTTAACCACCTGGGGAGGAAGGTGCTGTTTGGCCTCTTGGGCCCATATTTGTCTTGTTGAACATCACTACTGCTGAGCTGCCGTGGATAGAATCCAGTTCTAACAACAACCTTGTTCTGTCCCTTGCATTTGAAATATTGCAGAAAGGAAGGCTGTTGTGAGAAAAGGATGGGGGAAATTGTAAAGTTAGTCAACCACTTTTTAAAAAGAGACTCCTTATGATATTGTGAATTTCCATTTCCAAATCAAGCATTCATTAGGCACACGATCAGCCAAGTTTGGGATCCCAATTAAGAGGTTTCTCATGGGAAGTTTTAGACATAAGGGCTATTGCTTGGCTCAAGTCTGAGGCTCCAATTTATTCTCCATGCAATATCTAGCAAATCCAAGCTAATGCAAGGAGCAGAGCCCCAGCTGACAGACAAGGTCCCTCAAGTCACATGCACACACACAGGGCGTCACTGACTTATGTGGCATTTCTCTGCATTAACATTCTATCTGGGTTCTTGCTTCACACTCAACAAGTTTATTGCAAGCTGTAAATAAGAAGGCTGAGGACAGGGAGGTGTGCCAAGGAAGGGTTTCTTCTCACACATGGTTTATGCGACAAAAATCATTTTAATAACATGATCTGAAGAGACTCAACCAAGATCGGATATGCAGTCATTTCTTCCTTGATGAAGAATCCTGCCAGTGGGAGGTGATTGATATTCTAATTCTTCAAAAATGCATCTTTCTAAAAATGTAGATTAAACATGCAAAAATAGCTTCTACGCTCCTCCAGTTCTCCTTCCCTAGCACCTCCCTCTGCCCCACCCCCACATGCTTAAAAATACCAAGCCAGGAGTTTATATTTGGTTCACATTTGCTTAGCACACCAAAGCTAAATGCAGCTTATGCACCAATCTTGCTTCCAAAACCACTTACTTGTAAATGTATGAAACTATAATGGAATGATTTATAGTTTTAGTCTAGCTCTTTCACTGCTGATTTACAGATACCATTCCTTAGGTGAGGACAATTTTTGATAGATATGAATTCATTTCCCAAAGATCCTCACATCGAATGATTTGCACATTTCATTCATATAAACATTTAATGAGCTCCCATGAAGCATTTAAGTACAGTCAGACTTACAAAGCAGATTAAAGTATGGACCTTAGTCCTCAAAGAACTTACACTTGTTCTCTGTCTTCTTATAAGCCAGGAAATGTATTATCACAGTGATTAAATTTACTGACAAAATAAAACTACCATGATCTGAAGCCCAAGTCGTGTATGTCTACAAATACTTCTGTACTAGCCCTTTAGCAAGGAGAATTTGCTATTTCTGGAATGGAAATAGAGCTGTCCTTAGAAGGTTGTTAGAATCCATCCATCCATCCATCCACCTATCCATCCATCCACTGATCCACCCATCCAAAAGTGAATCACTAGAATACAGGCTCCACAAGGGCAGGGATTTTTGTCTCTTTAAAAAAAATATATATATATACATTTACATACAGATGATCTGTCATTTGTAAAGACTCATGCCTAACCCTGCTTGCAGGGGTCATGATGCCAAGGTCTGGCTTCTACTTGCAATACAACTACTCTGTATCTCTATTTCCTCAATTAGAAAATGGGGTTAATATTACCTTCTTCATTAGATTCCTTCAATGAGAGTAATGTATGAAAGCTGCTTTACATACAATGCCTGGCACCCAAAAAGCCATTGGCAAATGTCACATC
Organism: Dasypus novemcinctus; assembly: GCF_030445035.2. Lineage (NCBI taxonomy): Eukaryota > Metazoa > Chordata > Mammalia > Cingulata > Dasypodidae > Dasypus > Dasypus novemcinctus. Next base: position 55,601,234 of record NC_080682.1, read on the forward strand.
CCTACCCTCTTTCAGAGACAGGAAATCCTGAAACCCTCATTGCATAGAGAAGGAGAGAAGGACAGTTTGGGAATTTAAAAACCAGGCTTCTATCTTTGATTTTTACTAAGTCATAAGACTTTGAGTAGGTCACTAGCGCATTTAAAGCCCTGATTTCTTCTCTGTGAAAATACTTTTTAAATTGAAAACCAATATAAAAACTTATACTAAGACTAAAAAGGGAACAAGACATAGGATTATTTTATACAAAGATCCTCTCCTTTGGCAAGTAGAGGCTTGAACAATGGGATTAAAACATTTAAGGGAAAATTTGAGATCTGAGAACCTAGTTAAAAGAAAGATAATCTCTCTGGTAAAGAAAGATAATGCTGAATATAGGTT